>NC_051136.1:13012469-13312469 GCF_014839805.1 Manduca sexta
TCCGAGATACCAAGTATTTATTTTGCCGACGTTACTTGGATCGAGTGAAATGTACGGTCTTAACATATTTAACAGGCTTTTTATTTAATATTAAAATTATTAACGGAGCTTAAGCTGGAATATTTAAACAAAATTATGAACTGGGTGTTATTTAAAGTTCTGAATTTATTTATACATTTTATGTACAGATAAGTATATAGGCGGACTTAATGCCAGAGGCATTTTTATCAGTCGACCTTAGGTTGGTGCAGAGATAAACAAGGTAGATGCATCTAAAATGGCGAAATATTAATTTACTAGTTGTACACGCCTTTATAGTACCAGTTAATACAATACCTAAGGGTTTCCAGTGGGAAATGTTCCCAGAACCCTGTATTTCATAGTAATACCGCTAGACCAATGAGCTTTAAACCACGGAACCCTGGAATCGTAAAACATCTTAAAAGAAAGAAGCTGTTAACGTTAAGTGGTGTTTAGTGAGGTCTAATCCGGATGGTTGGCGCGCCGACACGCGCCATTGGTTTGTCCCCGCTCCCGGAATCGATCCGTGAACTCAATTAAATGATTTGTTAGGAACTCACACACGTCTTAATGTCTCAGGGTGGCGAGTAGAGAACACAGTATTTTGTAATTCAAAGTTCTGTATCGCTATTTAATTGCAATATAACATATCACGGTTGATGTAATGTTAATGAAGTAAAGCGAAACATGAAACAGTTTGATCAGAATCTAAGTAGTATCGTCATAGGTGCTTATTATTTTTCTTTAGTCGAACACATTTTTAAAATGTAGACGACGGCGTTCATAGTTTATAAAAAAATTTGATACTTTTTTCGAGACGACGACAAGGTGATTACCCCTCGGCAGGCGACACAATGATGCCGGTCTGTTGGAACCGGATATATACAGGCTGATACCGGAAACCGACACACTTTCGTGAGCCACTGTGACAGGTTTTAACACCTTGTGTACGGTGGTCGCTATCTGGGCAGATATAAAATATATTCTACCACCAGCAAAAATATACTACTTTACTAACTTTGTACTCATAAGTCCAAAGGATCATTAATATGCCGCTAATACGTGTCCAACACAAAAGGCAATAAAACGTCGCTTGAACAAAGAATAATATCGCCCAACTGGTCTGAATCATTGACCTTATCTGTTCAATCGTTAAAATCGATGGTCCATGCCCCAAATGAGTATACAGTCCACAAGGGGTAACCACAAACCACGTCGTAAATATAATTTTGTACTTTGTTCTGAAGTAAACGTATTTTTTTTATTGCTTTAAATGACGAGACGAGCTTGCCGTTCGGCTGATGGTAAGCGAAACGACCGCTCATGGACAGTAGAAATATCATCCAACACCGTGAATTACAGGGTATTGTTTGGTATTCTACTGCGCTCGCCATCCTGAGACATGAGATGTTAAGTCTTATTATTTCCAGTAGTTACACTGGCTACAAATGTCCTTCAAACCAGAACACAACAGGGACTACACACTGCTGCTTGGCGACAGAAATAGACATTGCGGTGGTACCAATCCAGGAGGACTCTCACATATGAGAGACCTACTAGTAAATATATTTTTTAGTAGTTATATTGTCACGCGGAAGTGTAAATAGATTTATAATATGTTCAACCATAAGTTGGTATTTAAATTTATTGCCAATACGTAACGATTTTAGCAAAAGTATAAAACCATGTGATATGAAAATTCACGCATTTAAAACAAAATCCAATATCGAACCGGGGCTGATAATGCAAATGAAATGAGTAAAAAATTCAAAATGGCGCGTCATGATCGCCGAATGATAAATCATGACAATGGCCCAGCGGAATTTGAAAATGGTTGACGCATGACTTTCAGATTACAGGTTTGGAAAAACTTTAACTGCCTTTATACTATAGGACTTGGAAGATTCGAGCCTACTTCCAACTTTGTTAGGTAACAGTGATTTCGCAAGTGTTTGATGTCGAACTAGAAAGAATTGGGACTTTATAAATTGATAAAAACGTATTGGCAATTTCTCGTATACTTTTAGGCTGTAAATCATGAGGTTCTGAATTTATTTCAAAGATAAAAAACGATAATTACCGTTTTTCGGTTTTAATAAATCATTTAGAAATGTCCAAACGAAATGTAACAAGTGTAACTACTGGACATAAGACATAACATCTCACGTTTCAGGATGACGAGCGCAGTGGAATACCAAACAATACTTTGTAATTCAAGGTGTTGGATGATGTTTCTACTGCTTATGGACGGTCGTATCGCTTACCATCAGGCGAACCGCAAGCTCGTCTCGTCATTCAAAGCATAACAAAAAATACAAACTTAACTCAGGAACATTTCTATCTTTACACAGTTTTCGCCGCCACAAGTCCAAGGACATATATACAACAATAATTAAAATATTTGCCTTAACACAAATCCTACCTCAGAAAAATGTACCAAATAAAGAAAATAAACACTTCTCGTCTGTACAGAAAACATTGTTGGCGAACGATGCTCACCTTCGCGATAATGAAAAATATATAGATTAGTAACCATGGTAACAATAAGTGCATTAGCCTAACAATAGAGGTCGTTACATACCGCCCTCGACCATAATAACGTGAGGCCATGATTTCCATTAAATTTTTTGGGTTCCGTGGACATTAGATTTGGGATGTTACACTATGAGGCACGTGTTTTGTATGCGAGAGCCTAGCTGGGTAACCTAGTAATATCAATTTAGGAAATGTCCTAGACATTGGTCTCTGATTATTTTAATGATAATTTAGTTTTGGAATACATTATTACTAATGCTCATTAATGACATTGATTATGCTTTTATTTTTAAAGTTGCTGAACTGATTATGATGGAATTTTAATTTGTTGATACAAAAATCTGCAAATAGACAAAAATATTCTAGTAAATTCCTTTCCCACAAACAAAGCCGCGAGCTAAATCGTGTTATTTTATCTTGATGGCAAAAAAATAGTAACAACAAGATCGATTACATTAAAATTATTAAAACTATCGAAGACGAAAATACAGAACCTTTTATCTTTCGTATGATTTTTTCGCACCAAATGTTTACTTTCTATAATGGGACAGGGACTGAGGTGCGAATTTGCGCTTTATGACTAAATTTCATTCTTAATTCAGTCCGTCTCTTAAGTGGTTCGGGTTTTATACTTTTCCTCTTTCTTTTCTAATTTACTCTTTGTATCGGAATAATTGACACACTTTCGTTGTCCGTGTCGAGATGTTTATTGCTGTATAAAAAAGCCTTTTGTTCGTTTCCCTTTTCATCACAGTAGAATGAATATTGCGTTTGATAGTAACAGTTAACTTACTAGAGGAACAAATTGCTCATCTCGTTATTTCTTTTAAAAACATGAAAATGTTATGGCGAGGATGTAGTTGTGAAGAATTACTTGGTCAAAACTTTTTAACGAATCATGTCTTACTCGGAATGGAGACTATGTAGAAAGAATTAAATACTATATGGCATAATTGAGCAGAACCCAATTGTAGCGGCCACGGTAACACTTAAGTTTGTTAAAGGTAAAGGTGTCTTCGAAGGGTTAAAGTTTATATCCGACCTATCATGTGTTACGGGCACAAACAACCCTAGAAAAATAGATGTTAATTTTTATTTGAATTGTTTTGCTGGTAGTAAGATAAATAATAAATAAATTAACTGTGTACAACGGGTAAAAACTCGCTATAGTAGCCCATGTGAGTCTGTCGCGTTCTGAGATCAGCCTATATGCGGCTCCAACAGCCCGGCATAATTGTGTCAACTACTGAGGGGCAATCATCTCTCGTCAGTCTACTTTCTATTGAACCTCACTCCACTAACCATTAGGTGCAATGGGACAACTTTGCTGTGCACGTTTAATAAAAAGTATTTTAGTAACCAAAATCTCAAATTTTCGATCTACCTGAGACCAGTGTTAATAACACGACCACGCTCTTGTTATGTTAGCAAGCAACAGCTATATAATTAGTCATAAAATATGTATTATGTTTTATTGGAGTAACGACTTTCTCCCACTAACTTATAAATTGATACAACAGGAAAACCACCAACTAAACCCAATATTCCCCCACTAAAAGAGGGGTCTGAACTACCAATTTTAGTGGAAATGTCTTAAGTTGGCAACACTGTCTAGGAATAGATGAGCAACATCATCTTTCAAAGTGTAGATATCTTAGTTATGACTAACGCGACCATCTAAGTATAAAAATGTAGTGTAAAATCAACATCAGATAAAAGAATACGTGCGGCATATGTCTTTCTCTATCACACGCAAACACAGTAAACAGACGGATATTGCCCGCACATTCGCTTCGTCTCTTTCTACAGAGTGATCTATTTCATATCGATCTTTTATATGGCATGTAGAGTACAATATTGCAAAGCAAAACCGAAACAGATGACACTCAAAGTAAATAGTTCCGTTATGTACGACTGAAATAGAAATTCTATATCGCGGTTAACCGCGTGGTCGCGGTCTATTGTTACAAAGCCATTTACCACGGACCCTAGTTAACTTCACCATGCTTGTCAATTGGGGTTTATTCATCTATTGATTGGGTATAATTGGTTAAATATTTTGATTTAGAAAGTAGACAGAGGAGCATCTGGTATATCCACTTTCATTGATGTGTATTCCCATGATATGATAGGGGCGAGCCTATCGCCATATCGGGTACAAACTCCAGACTTCAGTCCGATACTGAGTAGAAGAATCTAGTCATTTTGCCCGACCCGGGGATCGAACCCGAGACCTCAATACTACAGTCTTACTATAATAGAACTACGCCATCGAGGCAGTCATACGGCGGAATGTCCACTACACCTGATGTTAAGAGGAATCGGGTCCATATAGAATGTGGACTGACGAGACCGATACTTCTCACCAGTCGACACAATTGTGCCGGCCTGTTTGAACTGGATATACTGATAACTGGCTGATCCCGGAACGCGACATTCTTACATGGGCCACAATGGCGGGTTTTAACACCTTGTGTGCGGAGGTCCCTACCCGGGCAGATACAAAGTATGTCCTACACCCAGCAAATTGTTTATTTATAAAGGGCAAAGTACTGTTACAAAAAGTTCAGTTTTTAAATATTGCATGCAGTGTATTCGGGCGATATCAGACTTAAAACAATATCTTCGAGTGGAATTCTGTGTAGTCGTCTGTTATTTAAGGTATAATTCTTTTTATTGGCGTGTTCATACAATCAAGCATTGGTCCATTTCGTGTAATTAAGATAATTTTAAAATTACAATTAGTAAAATTAAATTACAATTAAACTCCACCGAGGTAACCCTAACGTTTAGAATGCACGGCCCTAACAAATTTCACTCCTCATTTACCCACCGCATAGGGTTGTCAAAGACTTAGAATTACACGTTTACACGGGCACATTCGACGCTTTATCTTGTTTACTCAGACGGCAGCCCTTGTGTCGGCAGATTTGATTACAATTGAAATTCGCTTCGTGGCCCTTCGCGCGGGTTTTGCGTTTTGTCCGTTAACTATGCTATGGATTTTGTGAGAGGTCATTATTCAAATGCTTATTGTTAAATGTGTCGTTTGTAATATACATTATTTTTTGTTTACATGATTTAATACTATTTTTTTTTTAAACAAATGAGTTTTATGATTCCAAATCTGAATTCCCTTTCTGAATTCAGAATGTCATTCCGTCCCATCCTTAGTGTGGTCCGAGCATATTGCATGTAATGTCAAAAGCAATTAAAAAAATTTCGGGCCCTTTTTCACAACTTACAAGAATTAAACAGCTAATGTAGATAGTACTTATTTTATTAACATTTATTTAGGAGCATAGATTAAAGTGTCGCTTTTATATTTGGTCGGCTTATATATTTATATGATGAGTACCAGTTACTCAGAAGTTGCGAAACAGACCCTCAATGTTCGTCTCAATAATAATTAGAAAATAGAATTAATTTTGAAAATTATCAAATTATAATTTTGTATAGCACATATAAAATACTCATTTTAAATAATTACTTTATTGTAGATCATAACAAAGTCTTTATCGTAAAGGGCACAGTTAGGGTTAGATATTCATGTTGTAGACTACGTTTGACCTTGGCCGTTGATCTTTGAACGTAATAAGTAATTATTTAGGAGTTTTGTAGGAGATAGGCTATAATTAATTACGAACACGTTTATTAAAAGCGGCGATAGCCTAGTTGGGTGTGGAACGGACTGCCAAGACGAATGTCCGCAGGTTCAAATCCCAAGGACACACACCTCTGACTTTTCTAAAATCATATGTGTATTCTTTGTCAATTTATCGTTCGCTTTAACGGTGAAGGAAAACATCGTGAGGAAACCTGCCCTGCCTGAGGAAGTCTACCCGCACTACAGCGTGGTGGACTAAGGCCTAATCCCTCTCAGTAGTAGAGGAGGCCCGTGCTCAGCAGTGGGACAGTATATAATACAGGGCTGATATTATTATTATTTTATATATACATATAATTATCTCTCCTATTTGAAGGTATGCAGGGCACGGGCCGAAGCCAAGTGCAATTTAATGAAAGAGTGCAAGAAATTGATTTAATGGGTCGGTAATGATAAAAATTTACGAACAATACGGCAAGTGTTTAATATTGTTGCTTTTTGCAGAAGGATGTATGTGTGTTTGTGAAAGTTTTTGTTTTTGTTTATTATTATTATTATTATTACGTTTATTAGGCTAAACAGGCAAGGTTGCTAGGAGACGTCTTATAATTGTACTATACTGTCTTTTGCGTGCGGCTTCGTCTGCATATAAGTCCGTTACTGACATGACAGATAGTGTAGTATTCAAAGGCAATGTAGTCATTAGTAAGAGTTGTAGGAACTTGAGCAGTAGTTATATAAATTTGCATATTCAGATATTAAAATTTACGTAATGTAGAGTAGTAAAATTTTAAATTAACTTTCATAGCTCCCGAAATATGGAAATTAAAAATAACGTTTAAATTGGTCTTCAATTTAACTAGTAAATTTGTCCATGTCTTCCGCCAAGTAGAAGCGTGCAAGTATTTTAACTCATGAGTATAATTTCTACAGCGTCACGATGATTTTCCGCAGAGTTAAGCTGATGTTTTGGTCTGCACGAAAGTCAAGCTGCCAAGTAAATGGTAAATAAAAGACTATTATACGGATTAGCTGTAATATACGATATGTAGGTATGTAACTTGCATGTTGCCAAACAGGTCCATGGGCCCTATTTCACAACTTTCAAATAAATTTATGTGACAGTTATGACATTAAATAGCGAATGTAGACGGTACTAATTTTATTACCAGTTATTTGGCAGTATAGATTAGAGTGTGAAATTTGTATTTCATCGGCTTATACATTTTATGATGCATTTACTAAGAATTTGTGAAAAAGGCTCCAAATCTCATAATGCATAAAATTACCGCAGTTTCTCCGAAACCGCAACTAACTTATGAAAGTTATTTGTAACTGAAACTTTATTTCAATACCTGAAGAAATGTACTTAAAACATTAACAATTGTACACATAAACTACAAAACTTGAACTCGAGCAGCAAACAAAACTTTGTGCCAAACGAAAATGGTCCGAAAAATATCTTTGTTACACATTGAAATTAAACTTTAGCAGATTGTATGTCGTACAAAACAATAATAGTTTTGTAAAGGTATGAACGAGTTAACCCAACTTTTACCTACGTCTAAGGATGATATTTTGTGAACTAGTTATTGTCTGCAGTATTTTCAGATGATCCCATTGTAAGGAAAGAACTCAACCTTTGACGACAATATGATAACATTCTTTTGCTTCAGTGACCATCAAATTGACCTGGTATATCTACTGAACTTATAATAGTGTATATTTGGGTGATCAGTAGCAGCGAAGGGTGTGGTTTTTTGAAAGAAACCCGACACAACATATAGTTACTACTGATATGCAATAATGCGGTTTGTAAATCGTTCGAATGATAATTGTATTTTACATAAATCACGAAAGGAAAGCCGGCAGGAATCGAATTATATGAACCTTTTGCCACTGGTGATCAGCTAGTTATCACCGGCGTGTCTATTAAGATAACCATTGGAAGCGGACGTGTGGCAAGGTAAAGGAGAGGACGAAATATTTGCAAACTACTTTAAGCCCTGTAGGTGTTTAGTTTGTTGTACTGCGCTCACTTCAACAAAATACCAACCTTTGAAATACACAAGCAAATCCGCGGGGCAAATAGTATCCAACTAGCAATTTGCGAAGTGTTTACGTTGAGCGATACATTAGCGATTCCGTTTGGCCGGCCCGATCGCTCACTGGCCACTCTATTTGACCCATTCACCCTCTGAACAAGTGAATGAATCATTCACTCGTTCGTTTGACGACGTGTAATGCTGGGCTTGTAATTGAAGAGTATGCTCTATTAGAAGTCAAAGCACGCTCTGATTTTATATGTGTAATAGTGAGCGGGATAGCACATTCATGCTGAGGCGTCGAAGTTCGTTTATGATACATGTAGGTAGAAGATACACACCCACACTTTGATAACTATATTAGGTCCCAGGACGTCTAAATAATTGCCATTAAATACCGGGCAAAATTCTAAACTGATGAGCTGATAAACCCAATATTAGATTACCCAATCCCCAATCAAATCTGGGACCTCAGCATGGTGAGCTACGCGAGACACCTGGCTGATCAGTCAAAGTTGGGGGGAGGGAGGGGACGAATTACGTATCAAATAGCGGAACCTCGCCCCCCATGCGAAACCAAATTTTCTCAACATACGCGAATCACGAAAACATTAGAAAAAGAGAGAAACATTAGTAAAAAAAAATTCTGTCAAATTTTCTTTGAGTTTAATATCACATTAAATAATCCGGGAATTGAACCTGATGCATCAGCATAGCAAGCGTACGGTGTCTATGCTATTAAGGCAATTCGAATAATGCTAGCCGTCATACAAGCCAAGATACGTAAATATGTGTAGAAGATAAAGGATTCCCATAATAATAATTTGTATAGATAATGCGAAATTGAAGAGATGCCAAGTACGATATACATACTAAGTTGGGGTCAAGTAGGATCGGCGCATATTCCATCTATATTCAAGCGAGATCTGATGCTTGTTAAGCCACCTGTTTGATAATCCTTATTTGGACGTTGACATCCTTGTTATACAGGCCAGCTACAATAATTCAATTAAAAACGTATGTATTATGTTTAATTTCAATTTTAAATTTCTTTTTGCTATTTTTAAGACTGGCTGCTGGATTTCTGTCCAAATTGAATTTAAAATACGAAGACGTGGTATTTTTGTTATTTTTCTTCTTCAACCTTTGGAAGTCCACTGCTGAACAAAGACCTCCCCCAAAGGTTTCCAACCCAACCTGTTAGAAGCGGCCTGCATCCACCTTTACGAGGTCATCTGTCCTCCTTGCAGGTGGTCATCCAATGTTGTGCTTGCCAGTTCGTGGTCTCCACCCGAGAACTTCTCTACCCCACATGTTGTCAGTTCTACGAGCTACGTGCTCTGCCCTCATCCATTTTCGTTGCTAACCGTTGGATTTAGTCGGCGACTTTCGTTCTTCTACGAATCTCCTTGTTTCCGATTTTTTGATTCGCCAAAATATAATTTTCTACTGGATAATAGATACATCGCCTAGGCTAAGAATATCAGAGGAGACTAACATAGTGAGGTTTTAAGGATGTTTGCAATATCTCTCCTGGCACAAATATACATACACTCCAGCCTTTTATCTTCGAAGGTAGAGGCGCTACTAATGAACCTACTTCTCGCCAATATTATGCCCTATTAAGTGACCTTACCGCCATATCGAACACACATTCCAATCCCGCGAATTTATATTTGTTGAAAAAACACAAATTCGAGCACAGAACGTCAACGCCAAACAAGGACGCCGCCAATAACTCATCGTTAATCATAAATGGTTCTTTTGCAATGCGGTCAGAGTAGAAAATAGCTCGCTTACGGCATTAACCCGGCCTATTGTTGCGTCTGACCCCATTCCTTTGTGTTGACCAAAATAGACGTTTATGAATAAACACGATTTGATCTTCTTAATTCGTTGATTGTGATCGATTTGTTTCCTATTTTGTTATTACGTTGATGAGAATTGAAAATGAGACAATGCTGACAAAATGAATCTATGCTTATGGCACATTCTCCTATCCCATGATAGAGATATTTAAAGGTTAGTTAGTATTTGTCTACGTTTAGTTTTTTTGATCCTAGGATCTAATTTTTATGTTGTTATTTGAAATAAATAAAGATTTTATTGCTTGGACAAACAAATTACAAAGATATAAATGTACATCAAAGAACAGAATATTGTACCAACGCTAGGAACCCTCTTTAAGCTCGGTATGCCCTTACTGGAGTTCGGTGTCAGCAGTACTGGAGCGCTGATTTTCGATAAGGGATCCTGGTATGCTGATTAAATATATTAAACTTACTTATACACATAAATAATGACTATAGTGTGCATTGTGTGCCGCTAATTGGCTTTTAAGGTTAAAAAAAATATCGTGAGGTAACCTACATACCTGATAATTCTCCGAAAAGAATTTTGAATGTGAGGGCACCTAGGCCAGCGTGGTGGACTAAGGCCAAAACCCTCTCGGAAGTAGACGAGACCCGTGCAGCAGTGAGCAGTATATAACAGAGCTAGTATTGTTAAAATTACGTGAATGATTCCAAAGATTCTTGTGGGTTTATTTTCGGAAGAAATGATCTCATAAACACGATGTATTGAGGCAAATCAACTCCAATCAAAAAGTTAAACATCGCGCAGAGGATTTGCATCTTTAAAGATACATAAATTTTTCACAGGAAACTATATTGAAGTCGATTTAAAACACCATTACAGCCCCGTCGAACCTCGTGGAGTGAGCAAAAGTTTTTCTTGTTCCAAACACATTATGCACTGTTTTCTGTATTCTTTAATGTCTACGTCGATAGCAGCTGTCGACGATTTAGAATTCTTTGTAGAAATGTAACGACTTATTTGCATATTGTACAGTCATACACATAAGTAGTTGAAGAAATTCGAAACTTGGAATCGCCTAGCGCCTCGGGCTTAATAGAAACTTTTTTTGTATTGAATAACGTAAATCCCTTTTATTCTTATTACATTCATGTACACTTTTCAATCGCCTGTACACAAAAGTGTACAGGCGATTTGAAGTTTTGAATTTATTTAGCTACTTATATGACGCACTGTACATGGTTAACTATAATTATAACTTTATGTATGAGAGTTCAAATTGATAGGCATGATGGTTCACTTAATTTTATCGTTAAGCAGTTGTTTATTTCTAAAAGTTTGATTGGTATTGCAGCTAGCGTAATTGCGCATTTGGAGTTCTAACTTCACCTCTCAGGATGACGAGTGCTGTAATACCAAGTAACTTATAACCTAACTAGCGACCCGCCCCAGCTTCGCACGGGTGCAATGCTGACTATTTAATGGATGTTATTATTATACATATAAACCTTCCTCTTGAATCACTCTATCTATTAACAAAAAGCGCATCAAAATCCGTTGCGTAGTTTGAAAGATTTAAGCACACATAGGGACAGAGAAAGCGACTTTGTTTTATACTATGTAGTGATTTGACCAATGCTGCTTCTTTCATGAGTACTAATTATAGAAGCCTCGCCTCGTTAAGAACTAATGCAGGTCCTGCTCCTGTTAATGGCTACCAATTGAAAAAAGTGTCCTCTCGCTATGAATTAGTAACAAAACAAATTCGCTGAATAAAATGCTAGCAAGATCGCAACGTTATCACTTAAGTGATAAAACCAACTGTCTTAAGTCGCAGTTAAACTGGAAGATATGTGACAACGTATTCGTGGCGAGTCGAAATAAACGTCGCCATCGTCCAGCCATAACAAACCACCGGCCTTGAGCCAGTTGCATTTGTTTCTAGAAAGAACGCCAAAAGTGCACGCTATGACACTATGTTTATTTTCAAACAGTGAATTTGTGGTGATAGTCACACAATTAGAGTATGTAAAGTGCATTGCCAATATGTCAATTGTAAAGCATCATTTTTTTTCAACACGGACTGTGCTAAATATTTTAACTGACTCCAAAATAGGTTATAGTTTATCAATTCGGCGTTTTTTTTCCTTTATGACGCATCCAAAATTGCACGCGATTCTTATTAAATTTACTTATAGAAGCTCTAGTTAAAACCTTCAAAGTTCGGAATTTAAACCGTCAAACATTCAAAATACCAATATGAACAATGAACCAGCAATTCATCAAATTAAAACATACCACGAAATTCCACGAAACGTTTACAACTTTAACGGGGCAGTTAAACTAATCGTTGAGTTTGACAAAAAATATAGTTTAATTAAGTAATTCCGTCGAATTTGACCGTAATGCGCCGGCCGGCACGTCACTGACCTATAGGAAACGGATTATGGTAACACAACTTGGTGTTATTGACGTAAAGTCGGACAATTTATTCGTACAACGGTCATCTTGATTGAGCCTTGATAAGTATCAGACTATTTTGGAAAAGCTATAGGAACTGTTTTACCGTAGATATTTTAGTAATCAATTTGGCGAACAATTGAGAAATTGACTGGGTTATTTACAGAATAAACATCTGTCTTGGTTTTTTATGTTTTTTGTTCGGGTAGGTCCTATCCTTTCGCTGCTGGACACCAATATTATTTGTGTAACGGAGAGAGAAAAACATCGGATGATCACTTGGCCAAGTTACAATAAAATTAATCTATATAATACCAGCCCTGTATTATATACTGTCCCATTGCTGGGCACGCTAGCCTACCGCAGTTCGATAGAATTCACATACCCTAAAAATTCTTATAAAGAACTTCTAAGGTATGCAGATTTCCACATGATATTTTCATTCACCGTTAAAGCAAGCGATAATTCACAAAGAATACACACATGATTTTAGAAAAGTCAGTGCCCTTGGATTTTGAATTTGCGAACATTCGTCTCGGCAGTTCATCCTACAATAAACCAGGCTATCACCGCTTTTAGTTACAAATTATAATACAAACTCTTAAACTAGTACTTCCCTCAAAATTGCCTAATGACTCTTCAGCGCATTAGACTTCGGGTAGGCACTCTAGACGACCGGCTACTTATTAGCCAATCCACAAGGGAAGTCCTCCTCCTTTACTCCTCCTTTCTGTCTTTTTATTTGATTAATTTCGATGTGAGATAAAGACAAATTAGTGGTCCCTGAGGCTCAACCAAAGCTTCAACCTTCGGTGTCATAAAATGCGTGCCACTGCTGATCCTGGCTTTCAGGAGTTATTGTGGCGGGTGTCTGGGCGGGTATCTACCTACGCCGGAGACGGTGTTTAGGCTCTTCAAAAGTCCTCGGAAGCACTTACCAGGCCAGTAGCTTGCTCGTCTCGTTATTGAGTTTCATAAATCAGCAAAGTAGACCACACACTGCTCATGCTGATAGATTATTCATGCCCAATGGATGGACGCGGCACGCGACGCTTTCGATTCAAATGGCTCAAACCATGGATTCGCTTTTACAGTAATTGTATTCTTTAATTTTTAGTGATTTTGATATTATTTTGAATCGTTTTTGATAGTTTAAAGTTGGATTAAAATTTTGTGTGTATTTGTATTTAACAGGCACTATAGCCTGCAGTGGCGAAGTGCGACATTTTCCAAAAGGGAACCCAACACAATATATAGGTACTAATAATATGTATAATTGCGGTTTCCAAATCGTTCCAATGATAATTATATTTTACATAAGTTACGACAGGAAAGCCGGCAGGAATGGGTTTACATGGATCCTTCGCCACTGATAGCCTGCTTGAGAATGCAACGGTTTGCCTTTACGGATGTTTGCAGTTCAAAACTTAAGGAAGGCATCTTTAAATTTTCAAAGTTATGTGTGTGTGCGTGTGTGTGTTATCATTACCAAGCATGTTGAAAAAGCGATAAGGCTTTGTTACTACGCTACGCCGCCTGAAGCCAATTTTAACGAAGCCCTATTTCCTAAATTTGGAACTATCTGCTTGCGATATGTATGTAGATAAGTCCTGAAACTGCAACATAATTCTACTTAAGTAGGAGGTTGCGCTGAAAGGCTTAATAAAAAAAACAATATTATGGACAAGATTTTAACCAATGAGATGCCCAAAATATACAAAATAATGGAATCAAGCTTGATACGCCGATATTGCAAGTCGGATAATCGGATCTGCGAAGCACGCGACACCGTGTTACCGCCGTACGCACGTTCCAGGTTTATGTCCCGGGACGTGACCTCCCTACAGACGACCTCATGCAGTTTGTAAACCTCACTCAAACAGCTGATGTTCAGAATTTTGCGTAGATGACGTGTGAAGCAACTCGCTTTGGATTAAACGAACAGTTCTTAAGATTTTGAATTAATAAAATACATACTCATCACTAGTAAAATCTCATAAAATTAAGGGAGTCATTTTTTTTTCTTTTTTATGTACCCCGGTTAGACCCGCTATCTATCAATATCTTATCACAAATCAGATGTCGGCTCTACTATCTGTTTATTTATGCACATTTACGATCACGCAAACGCTTCAGAATCATTTCAAATTGCACAATTTGTGGCGGCTATCGATCGTCTGTGGTTTTAAATATGCACGTTCACGTTTTTATTATGGTTGTTATGATAATCATTGTTGTCCTTTTCTTACTGTTCAACTGGGCTCTATTCTACCCTTAATTAAATCGGAACCCAAAAGACCGTATTATGTATTAATTGTAAATGAAATTATAATATGTACATTTTCATATAATATTCTTTTATTACAATGACAAATGTCAATCCTACAATTTAGTTTTTAGTGACCATAGAGTGGCCACGAACACAACAGTTTCCTCCCCTCAAATGAACATAGTTTTTTACTTATTCTTTAGAACGTAAGTCCAGGATCTGGTCCACGTGACGTTTGTGTACTTCGCCACTCTCTGTTCTGATTAAATAGTGTAGGTGACCTAGGACTTTCTCGATTCTGCCAAATTCCCACTTGTCACGGCCTGTGTAGTCCCTAAACTGCACCTTACGTCCAATCTCGAATTTCCTGGTTACAACGGAATATGATCTCGCCGTCTCTCTCGCTACCTTCCCTCTGAATTTGACATGTAGAGCGGTGCGTACTTCTCTACCGAACATTAGCTCGTATGGGCTCTTGCCACTGCTGACGCTAGGGGTCCTTAGCAAATGTTCCTTAATGTCTCGTAGCTGCTCATGTATTGTACCAGGCCCAAAACGGGCAGCATGCAGTGCCTTTTAATCGTCTGTACGAATCTCTCTGCCTGTCCGTTAGTAGCTGGATGGTAAGGTGCTGACGTTTTATGTATGACTCCCGTATTCTTCAGGAATGACTCAAATTCATTTGATACAAACTGTCGACCATTATCCGATACTAAGGTGAATGGTACTCCAAATGTTGTGAATAAATCCTTCAGTTTATTTATACACCATGAGCTAGTGGTAACCTTCGTCGGTATAATCTCCACCCACTTACTGTATGCATCAACTATTATAAATAAGGAATATCCTTTAACAGGGCCCGCAAAATCGATATGTATCCTCTGCCACGGACCAGATGGTTTTTCCCAGTGATGTACTTGTACCGGTGTTGGTTGGTTTTGGTTTAATCGGCATTCACGACATTGACTTACTAGACTTTCTATGTCTTTATCTATATTTTCCAACAAACATAACTACGGGCAAGTAATTTCATTTTAACAATTCCCAAATGACCTTTATGCAGTTCGTTTAGTACTGTGTTTTTCAGATTAGCCGGTATCATAACCCTGGTACCTTTTAGTATACACCCATCTTGCACAGTAAGCTCGTTGTCATTATAACCGTATCTTTTAACACTTGTGCCCGTCATCAGTGCTTTCATCAGTGTATCATA
Organism: Manduca sexta; assembly: GCF_014839805.1. Lineage (NCBI taxonomy): Eukaryota > Metazoa > Arthropoda > Insecta > Lepidoptera > Sphingidae > Manduca > Manduca sexta. Next base: position 13,028,435 of record NC_051136.1, read on the forward strand.
ATCCATGTCTTTCGTGGTTTCTTCAGCTATCTTTTTTCGGTCGATTGTAATGGTGTTCATTTGGTTTCTCTGAAAAACGCTACAAGCGTCAATAATATTCAAGGCTATTTTATCTACCGGAAATCGAGATAAGTAGTCTGCGTTACTGTTGCCACTCGATGTTCTGTATTCAATCGTATAGTCAAAACCAGATAGAAAATGGGCGTAGTGAAAAGCCTCATAGTACTCATTGCCGGTAATGTTTTTGTGGGGATGAAATATTATAGTGAGCGGTTTATGATCTGTAATTAATATGAACTTCCTTCCGTAACAGAAATTGAAAAACTTTTAAGTCCCCAGAAAATAGACGTCGCTTCCTTGTCAATTTGGCTGTATTTCTTTTCACTTGATGTGAGTGAACGAGATGCAAATGCGATTGGTCTATCGGAGCCGTCAGGCATTCTATGTGACAGAATGGCGCCAAGTCCTGTCGGGGATGCATCTGTAGCGAGTACTACTGGTTTATTGGGATCGAAGTGCATTAGTACCCTTTCACTGATAATTTCTTTTTTATCTTGTCGAAACTCTATGGTCCAATCGAATTCTGTACCTTTCTTTAGCAAAGAATTCAAGGATTCGATATTGAAGCTAAGTTTGGTATGAATTTATTATAATAATTTGCCATGCCTAAAAATGTTCTGAGTTCGTCAATGTTTTTAGGGCGTTCGGCGTCCAGAATTGCTTTAACTTTGTCTCTGTTTTTATGTAATCCATTTTTATCAATCGTATGTTCCAAATAGTTAATGCTCTTCTTAAAAAAATGACATTTCTCCTTATTTAATTTTAAATTATATTCTTGTAATTTTTGAAGAACTTGACGTAGTCTTGCCAAGAGTTGATTTTCTGAAGATCCTTGAATTATGATATCATCAAAAAATCATTTTACTCCCGCCAATCCCCGCAAGCAATCGATCCATAAATTTTTGCCACAAGTTAGGTGCTACCTTAACACCAAACATCAAACGGTTAACTTTGAATGAACCCTTATGTGTACTTATTGTCTGCATCATGGCGCTCTCCTCATCCATCATCATGTGTAGGTACGCCTGGCTGACGTCCAATGTGCAAAATATCTCACCACCATTCATTTCTACGAGTATGTCTTCAATTATCGGTATTGGGTATTGGTCGTCTTTGATGACCTTATTTAATGTAACTTTGTAGTCGGCGCATAGACGTATACTTCCATTTGGTTTAACTATCGGAACTACAGGAGTTCCCCATTCAGAGTTGTCTATTTTCGTAATAACTCCTTGTTGACACAAGCGATCTATTTCCGTGTCAACCTTTTCCTTTAGAGCGTACGGTATACGTCTTGGTTTAATAAAAATTGGTGTAGCTCCCTCTTTAAAGAAAAATTTGCCTTGTAGTTAGGTATACAGCCAAGAGTTCCATCGAAAACCTTTGAATATTCAGCCAATAATGAGTCAAGTTTCGTATCAATATTAGATCGTATATTGTTGATATTGGCTAAATTGAGATTTGTAAGTCTAATCCATGATCGACCAAATATAGGTTCAACGTTTTGTTTGATAATATATAGCTTTCCGCTGAAAAATTGCTGTTTATATTTGCATGTCACTTATACTACTCCGACCGGTTTGATTAATTCTCCTGTATAAGTTTTCATGATAATGTCAGTTTTGAATATTTTTGTATCGAGGTTTAATGCCTTAAAACCTTTATAAGATATTGATGATAGAGCTGCTCCCGTGTCTACCTCCATCTCAACAATTTTGTCGTTAATGTGGATCTTAATCATATATTTGTCGTTGATGATTGATCTAATGACGTTCATGTTCCATGGTGTACCAACATCGACAATCGACTCCTCGTTCATATCCTGGGCTACATCCTCAGCATGCACCTCCACGTGCTCAGATTGGACCAAATGGTTGCCCCTGAACGGGTGTAAACATACACGAGCTAAATGGCCCTTTCTTTTACATTTATAACATGTATCGTTAATACATCTACAATTATTAGCTCTGTGGCCTTCACTTCTGCAACGAAAACATTTCCCTTTTATGTCTTTTACTGTTATAACTTGTCTTTTGAATGGGGTTTTCTTATTTAATTGTTGCATTTGATGACTTATATGAGTAGCTTTTGATATGTAAGAACTGTCACACTTTGCTGTTTCTATAGCTGTTGCTGTACGTATGAGATTTGGTAAGTCAGTTACATCGGTACTCTGAAGAATTTTAGCGCGTACGTCATTGTCTTTAAGACCTCGAACAAATTGAAGTGTGATAAAATTATCAGCAATCGATTTATTGCAGTGTTTGCATTTAAAATCACAATCTTGTGCTAAACGTTTTAATTGTGCTGTATATTCTATAATCGATTCATTCTCCTCTTGTGTCCTTGTAATGAATTTGTGTTGAGTTGCCCACATGCTTGGTTTTGGGGTCCAAGTAATCATCTAAAATTTTAATAAGTTCGGCGTAACCGACATCAGATGGTTCTTTTGGTGCACATAGATCGTATGCTCTTTGATGTAGTTCTGGAGGAATTGAACTTAAAAGCATGTACATTTTGGTTTGGTTGTCATGGCAATTATTTAAAAGCAAAAACATTTCTAATCTTTTGTAAAATTTATAAAACTTTTCTTTTTTCTTGTAATGGTTGAAACATTATCTTCGGTACTACCGTTTCACTGCTTCGAGCGTATGTAGATGTAGGTGTTGCGTAGTATGGTGTAGAAATAGATGTTGTAGGGCGTAAATCCTGTAACTTTACTCTGTAGCTGTACAATCAATTCTTCAGTTATATATCTTTCTTCTATTTCCACCTCCACCTGATCATCACATTCTATTATCGATTCAATTTCCGTTTGAATTTGGTCGAACTTCTTTTGATAAGTTGTCAAATGTTCTAGTCTTGCTTTTAATTCGTAGTCTGGAATTTCTTGTTCATTTTGTATTAAATAGTTTTGTAATTTTTAAGCTGCCCCTTATAGAGGCTCGTATTCTTCGGAAGTTTTTGTAGTTCCACATCCTCGTCGCCAATATTATGTATTAATTGTAAATGAAATTATAATATGTACATTTTCATATAATATTCTTTTATTACAATGACAAATGTCAATCCTACAATTTACTTTTTAGTGACCATAGAGTGGCCACGAACACAACAGACCGGTTGCCAGACTTCAAGACACTGTGGGATTCTTCTGCGAAGATCGGACCACCAACAGCTAAAATTTTAAAAGTTGTATATTTGTAAAATGTAGGTCGATATTGTAATTTTTGACTGTGGATGATTAACACCTCAGTCTCCCCCGTGACTACGAATGCTGCAAAGTCTTCGAAACGTCGGGAGAAAATTATAAAATAAAACCGCTATAAAATTCGAAAAATAATTTAATTTTAATGTCTAACATTCGCGTAAACATAAGAAATTATTTTCAAAATTTACTGGAAGGAGTAGCTGTCAAATAGCTATAATAGTAAATTGTAACGTCATCTAATGACAGCGTCTATAACGCTGCATGCGTAAGAAAGAGATAGTACGATAACCCAGTTTAACGTTCTCATTTTCGCTCAGAACAATATTCCAAATATGAATAACTGCTTTATTTTTCAACTAATTTTAATGCTGCTATCATGGAAGAATTTGTTACACACGTTATTTTCATTTACATATAAAATTATCTCGTATAGGAAACTATGCTATCCTGTAGGTGTAGCATGTAGGAAGTATTTACTAAAAAAATTAAATTCACAGCAATCAGCGAAGTCAAAGTTTTCTATGATGTGCAATTTACTAAATCTCGCCATTTTTTATGTGTTTTTTTATTTTGTATTGTGGATTTTTTATTTTATTGATTGAGTACATAAATTTCAGAAAAACAGTGAATTAATATCCAACCTATATAGAGGATAACACGTTGAGGTCAATATAGATTTACAAAAATGAAAACACAATACACACACTCATCTGTTACTCCCGAAGGGGTATATAGAGGTGTAACTGGTGCACCCATTTACCCCCGCGTGTTCTGTCCCATGATGTGATATTAAGCGAGCCCAGCGCCATATTTAGCACAAATTTCACACTCCAAGCTGTGTAAAAACCCGATCCAATCGAAGCTGAGACCTTAGCACTACAGTCTTAGCGTAATGCAACTACGACACCAAGTCAGTCAAAATAGATTTATATCAGTAAAAATATCTTTAGAATCTATCCGATCCAAAGACTCTTCCGAATACTCTTATTACTTTACCTCTTTAAAATATTGGTGTAGATTACGACTAGTGAAGACAAATGGATAGTGCCAAAACGGAGACTAAAGCCCCATTTATTATCCGACTGCGGCAATGCCGAAAGATAGTTATGATTTTAACACTATATATGTTGTATTAGGACTCACTCACATATATAATATAGGTCTTAATATGCTATCGTATTTTGATATATAAGTAATATTAGTTCGATATACAGTATTTTATGTTATAAGTAGCTTTTGCTCGCGGCCCGCGTGAAGGAGTTTTCCGGAATAAAACTCCCGCTATATATTTCTCCGGGATAGAAAGTACCCTATAACAAGCATAGTAACCTTCCCAGGGCCTTAAACTATCTCCATGCCAAGTTTCATAAAAATCCGTTAAATAGATTTTGAGAAAATCGATAATATACAGGCAGGTAGAAAAGGGGACTTTGTATTATAATATGTATAGATATTACATAGTTTGGAATGAACTCTCTGCATCGGTGCCCGAGTGCTATGACTTGTCCTTTGAACGAGGCTTAAAAAAAGTGCTCACCTCCCGGTAGGCAATGGCTTAGCTGTCCCTCTGGCATTGCAAAGTCCATGGGCGACAATTACTGCTTACTTTCAGGCGGACCGCTTGCTAGTTTGCCTTCTGAGACAATAAAAAAATGTAAATCCATAATAAATGTTGTCTTAATTAATTATAAACTAACCTGTGTACTTAAAATGTGGCAAAAAAACGCGACACGACTCCGTCTCATTATTGTGATTGATAGAGAGACACGTGACTGACGCATTGATCTGTCGACCAATCACAAACATTAAAATTAAATCGACTTACGAGTCGGGTATTTGGGACATTCTAAATGGGCTAGATATTGTAGAATGAAGGAGCCAGTCTGTCATAAGTATTCTTAAACGTGCATTAAAGAAATTTAAAATCTAAACTTAACTAACAAGTCATAAATAATCTAAAACCACTGTATTGAAATAGTAATTTTAAATTTAAACTTAATTACAAAACATAGACGCTCTAACTCGCGCTTAACAAATTATTACATATTATATTAACTGGTTCTTCAAGAGACAGGTTTTCTGGCAATTTTTATTGTAACTCATATATTTAATAAAGATTTTTTTAACTACGAAAAAGTATTCCTATCTAAAATAAGTACGATGTTTAGGACACACCGTGGTCGCATGCCGCAGTAATATCTTTACATAAGTTGGCACTCTCGAGGCAAAATAGTTTTTTCGTTGTCGGCTTTTAAATTTAGTTTTATTTAAATAATGATTTCTTATGTTTACGCGAATGTTAGATATTAAAATTTAACTTTTTTTAGTACGAACTTTCACTTCTTTAGAATTTTTCCATTTAAATATATTATTAGAAATATAGCTATAGCATTTAAAAAAAATCGTAAGTTCAAAACATTAGTCACATGCGTTCAGAAATATATTCCTATCTTGTCAAACGTATTGCCAACCATAAATTCAATACAAAATCGATGTTCAATTTTTAATATTGAAAGGAGGCCGGCAGAGCGACAACACCTGACAACAGTCCGATTGAATTGTTGGACAAATGTTTGCGCACCTATTACGACGAATCGTACCTCGATGTGTCAACATTGCCACACTCATTCCGATAATGGGCGATTTCGTCGGCATATTCCTTTAAGTGCTCGGTTTGCGCGAGTTAGTGCTCGAATTTCGGTTTTGATGTATTAACGTTTTGTTTGGGTTAAGTATGTATGTAATAAATGTGTGGATAAATACAGTCAGTTATAAAAATGGTAAAGAAATCAAAACTACAAATCAGCTATGTATTTTTATATATTTATTAAAAAAAAGTATTTAATTAAAATGAAAAAAGTTTTTTTTTTATTTTGGATTAAATAACACACACATCACCCTCTATATCCCCCGAATTGGTACGGGAAGGTGTAACCAGGCACCAACGTTTCGCCTGCGTGTTCCGCCCCATAATATATTAGGGGGAAGCCTATTGCCATAACGGGCACAAATTCTAGACTATGGGCTATTAATAACCTGAAAAACCTAACATCATTTTGTCCGACTCGAAATTCGAACCCAGGACTTCAGCAGTGATCTCCCGCGCACGCAATAAAACTACGGCACTATCTATCCGTTATTGTTTCAATTAAAGTTTACGTGTATAGATGTTTTTAAGGTTAGTATTATTATTATAAATATAAATGCGTTTTTTATAAGCGATATATTTATTGTATGTTTATTATGTATGTATTCATGTACGAGTTAAATTATTGTATTCATTATTTTTTGATTAACCTAAATTATTATTCTATTCACTACACTGCCCACTCTTTCTTTTCTTCTTATATTATCCATCTCATAGTTATATTGCTTATTTGCACTTAGTCCATTTTTTAAATCAATTGTTGAACTTGGGAAAAAAATATATATAAATAAATAAGTTTTGAACATGTTCAGCTATTTTGTGGTTGACTGTACATGTGCAGTTAGCCTCTGGTAACACTTTACTTGGTAATTACGTATAATTTAAAAGCGCTGTTACTATAGGCAATTCAATTTCAGAAAACTAATCACTAGGCTTTACAGTTTGGAGATACGGTTAATTAACTCCATCGATCATCGGTCCACGAAGCTCGTTCCATCAATATCCGTAAATAATTTTACCAAGCATTGTCAGTTGATGACTTTCTTGCATACGTAGCAAAGGTTATGTTATATAAGATTCTTAACTATATTATCACTCTCATTAAAACGGCAAGTGTTGAGAATTTAGAAAAATACTTATCTGAAATAATATATTCAAAGTTTCTTCTTTCTTTTATCTAAATCCACGTTATCAACGTGTTATAGAAATGATTTGGCTTAGATTTAGGACTTTTAAGAGATCCAGTTACAGACGTTTCCGAAAAATCCTCCCAATATTTTGTCGGGATTCGAACACAGAACCACCCGGTCTATCGCCACTACACCAGTCAAAAAGACATCCAAAGTTAATCCAATAAAAATGTCCTCAAACTTCTAGACCAGGTCGACTAAGGGCTCAATCTCAACATATAATAGTCTCTTAATCCACCAGCTCTGCGATGTAATTTAAAGAAAAATAACATTAGCAATTCAGATTAGCCTTCTATCGGAACCTTTATTAACTGTCAAACTGGGAAAAGTGAGGGGTGAAGCAAATTGACTTTTTAGAAGGTCGATTGCAAAACTTGATTTATCCGATGAAACGGATGACATATTCGGAACGATCTTTTATAATCTTTATTAAACTTTCATAATGGATATAATTGAGACGGAGTTTAGTGTTTGGATTGTAATGGATTGGAATGGTCTTTTGTTGAATAGTATTTTTCGGGTTTCAAATAATGTGTTCGTTTGAATTGAAGGAATCGAGATGTATGGAATCCTTTTTTAAACTATTGTTAAACTTTACCAGGATCGTTCGGTCTTTCAGATAATGCTTAATAATTCCATTGAGTATTATGCCTCTGAACCTAATTTAGGTAGCTTACAGAAATTAAACTCGATTTGAATTTAATCAATAATTTTAAAACAATTCTTTTTAAGACCATTCCAAGAAATTATTTAACTGAATTAAGTATACTATTATCCATTATATTAAAATCTTGCCAAGGATCCCTAATTATTATCCTTACCGATGCTTAATTAACTAATGGATTAAAATCAGCCCTGCATTATGTACTATCCCACTGCTGGGCACGGGCTTCCTTTACTACTAAGAGGGATTAGGCCTTAGTCCACCACGCTGGCCTAGTGCGGACAGGTACACTTCAAAACACCTTGAAAATTCCTATAGAGAACTTCTCAGGTATGCAGGTTTCCTTCCCCGTTAAAGCGAGCCGTAATTAAAAAAAAATACACACATCATTTTATAAAAGTCAGAGGTGTGTGTTGGAAACAGCGGACATTCTTTTCGGCAGTCCGTTTCGCACTCAACTACGCTATCGCAGCTATAGCATATAATAATACCAATGGATTACAAATGATATATATTTTTGAATATTTGCCACCCTATCTTAAAAGGCCTTATATCAACCAAATAATTTATATATTTCAACATTTCATCATCATCAGCCTATATATGTCTACCTATAACTGTCCACTGCTGAACATAAGCCTCCCCTAGAGCGTGCCACGTTCAATTCAAAGTTAATTTCAACATTTAAATATCAACAAAGGAACATTCAGAATGACGGTAACCCTCAGTACAGTTTTGCTACAAGTTCGGTTTTTGCTATAGCATAGATGTTAATAAAGCAACGTCCTAGTTAATTGGAAGTCGCCGGATAATGTTGTGCGGGGGAGATTGCGGTGTTATGTGCTCGTAAATTAAGGAGCGAGGGGAATGTGGGCACGTTAACGTTTTGGGATTTCTTCACGCGTTCTTTTGTAGATTGTTAACGTTTCTTAATTTTAGACTGTATTCTGTCGGTAAAATATATGAACTTTTTTTTCAATCACCTATAAACGTTAAGTTTTTATTATATAGTTTATTGTATAGATACATCCTATTTAATGTTTTCTAGATAAAAGACTCAATAGGATCACAAAAGTTCATAGCAGATTTAAAGTTTTGAATACATTCAGCTATTTATCGTCTAATTGTACATTATCTTGGAAACAGAGCGAAAATAAACTACTTCTTTTTTATAAAGGCTGTTTCATAAGAAATCAGGTTACAACTCAAGAAAGCAAAAGCTGTTACCTATTACGTAAATGCATTGCTTTGTGTTTCAAATTTCTGAGAAATTTCTTGAGTTCTGGTCGTTGCGCATACCATCAGTCGACGTTCAGTCTAGGGCAGCATAGCTGGAGTGTAAGCCTTGAGATTCCAGATCCAATTTCGAGATTGGGTAACAATCCGTGCGAATTTTTCGACTTGAAACACCTGACTGACCTGAAATTGGAATTTATGCCTTATATCTCTTCGGGTAGTCATCATTTAGGTAGCTAGTGAAAGGCTGGTAGGTTAGCTAGGTTAGGGCTCATGTCCTCGCCGGTGAGGATTGCGACGCGTTATTCTTCTATTTCCCCTTACCTGCCAGCCCGAGCTGGTTACTTCGGTTTGTACCTTGTTTTCATTATAAATTTTATCCCTAATTTAAATGATCATAGTTATATAAGTAATTTTGATAGTTGTTTAGAAATAATAATAATTATTCTTACGCTTTGTTTTGACGTATCATAAGTGCAACTTTGATCGCCTACATGATAAATAAAGTATTTTATTTATTTATGACGATAGGCCCACCCCCGATCATTTAATAGGACGAATGTAAACCAAATAAGTCCCTTTTAATTATTATGGACTAATACCAAGGCACCTGACTAAACATAGGTAATAATAACCAAGCAACTATATCTAAACAGACGATTTCAAACCTTATAATCAACACGTGAATATTTAAAAGTTCGCCCCTGTATGACGCAGGTTCGTTGAAATAGATGTATCGACTATTTACTTAACCCAGAAGGACACATTTGTTTGTCAAACTTTAATTAGTGTTTGCCATTAAGTCGCGATAATTATTACTTCAATTACGTCGATGTTAGTTTGATGTATTTGTTGATCGAGGAGTAACTAATATGAATTTGTAGGCAAGTGACTTAATAGTAATCATGGTTGACATTGATAAAAAAATATTACTGGTGAAATCTAGCCTTATTTTAAGTATGGTCACAATTTAGACGCCAATCGTTCCTTGAAATGTAACAACACGTCTATCTGTCCTATTCTTCGTGTACAACTGACCCAAATCACGACTCGTCAGAACGAGCTGTTTAGGTCAGTTTTTACCATTTTATTATAGTCGTTGTGCAATTTAATACAAAATACCCATATGCTTTCACCATCAACTGTTCTTTAAATTTAGTTCAGTTTTACATCAGTCCATATGACATTCACAAGATCACCAAATTATCACTTGTTCCCGAAGGCGTCAGATCAGCAAAATTCAAATGTAATACAGCCGGTACCCAGGGATGCTACACTTGATTTATGTTCGCCTGGGAGTTATTAAGATATCCACTACGGGCGATAAATCATTCTTGGACAAAACGCATTTGCCCGCCGCCGGGTGACATCGTTTTTGTTCGACATTCTCTGAATATGACATCGACATTGCATAATCCGTTTTGTTTATCACTTTGTTGAGAAAAGGTATGCGATGGTACTAGGGTTTTATCTAACAATGAAAATATTTCTGGTGTTGAATTACGATGGGACCTTTTAGAAAAAAAGCGGATTCCTATCTCAAAGGCCGACTACGCATTGATAATTTCTTTGATACTGTGTATATATTCATAAATAGAGGTGATCACTGACAATCAAGCGCTACAATTGTTCAGTAATTTTATAAATAAATGTCAACTCTGTAGTAAGGATACTATGAAACTAATTAAATGTCAGCATGACGAACGAAGTGCATTACCATCCTTTGTATTCAAAGTTAAAGGTACTAATACTGTTTTCCAGTAGACGATGAGCCATTTTCATGCTTGTCTCATTCTTATTCTTCAGTCTTTGAAAGTCTGCTGCTGAACATAGGCCTCTACTAAAGTTTTCCATACGAACCTGTAAAAAGCGTCCAGAAATTAGATTTCTAGAACAAAAGTCGTCGACACAGCAATGAAATTCGTATATCAAAAAGCCAACATAAGCCAGCGGATTAGCAAGCTATAGTGGAATTGAAGAATATAGCTCGTAGAAATGACAGCATATAAGTTAGAAGTGTTCTCGTCTTATTATAAGCTATACTTGTGTATAAAATAAAAACTTTCCTAATATCCTAAACATAAATACGCTTTTCGCTTTAGCACGTTTGTGATTACGAAACCATGGAATCAATCAAGATTTCCTGTTCAATGGATTACAAACTACGCGTACTGTTTACTAAGTGGAATGCTAATATTTGGCTATCTGTGAGTATCCTAGATTTCTAGTTTTCGAGTTATTAACAAACTGCGGTTTGGGGCTAATTACGATGAACACATAACTTTTGTTTACCGATACCCGTTTTGATAACAAGCATAGACTTTAGAAGAAGAAGCGATTTAGCCTTGTTGGGTGTGGAACGGACTGTAGAGACCTCTGACTTTTCTAAAAATTATGTATGTATTTTTTGTTAATTATCGCTTCTCATATCGCATCTATATTATATACTAGCTTTTGCTCGCGGCTTCGCCCGCGTGAAGGTGTTTTCCAGGATAAAATTCCACTGTTTGATAAAAGTCTTGCTACATATTTTCCCGGTACTTATAAGTTCAAACTAATTTTATCCCCAATCTATAATTTCAGTTCAATCAGTCGAAAATCTAAGAACATTTATACAAACTTTCATCCCCTATTTTATCCCCTTAAGGGTAGAATTTGTCAAAATCCTTTCTTAGGGGATGCCTACGTCATAGTATCTTTATGCATGTAAAGTCTTAGCCCGATCCGTCCAATGGTTTGGGCTGTTCCTTGATATATCACTGTCAGTCACCTTTGAGTTATATATTATATTAACAACTGAAGTTAGCTAAAATTACAAATTGACTCTCCATTTTATTTAGAAAACGTTTGTATGGGAAATAGAAAAATGCTGTTTTGAGGATTTTCCCGGCAATTATTCGAATTTTTCTCACCTTTTAAACCTTCCCTAGACCTCCACGAATAATTCAAGACCAAGATAAGATAAATCCGTTCAGCCGTTCTCGAGTTTTAGCGAGACTAACGAACAGCAATTGATTTTTATATATATAGATATACGTATTATGTTATAAATACACCGTATCTCATTGTTTCGAAATATCTCGCATCATAAGTAGAAAAGTATCTAATTTTAGTGATCGTTATGATATATAATAAATCAGTTCTTTGGATAAAAAGTAGCCCATACCAGTCAGGGACATACAATTATCGATAAGAGCAAATTTTTCGATATTCAAACAGTTGGTTCAGACATTAGCACGTATAAACACACAATATACACATGTCGTAGAACAAATAACTGCTGGTGTAAGTGTTCTGGAGTGGAGACTGCTTCTTGGCAAACGTAGCATAGGACTCCATCTGGCCAGATGCCGGGACGACTTAAACAAGAGAGGCGGCAGCGATTGGGTACATAGAGCAGCAGACCGGGCTTTGTGGCATACCTTGGGAAAGGTCTATGACCAGCAGTCGACTGCAACGGGTTGATGATGATGATGAAACATACAAAACAAATTCTTTACTTGTAGATACAGTACATTCTGGCAGCGTTAATAAAATAAACAATTTACATGCTATACATTATCAGATCAATACAGATTTACGTAGTCTTTCCCGAAATATGTCGTCTCACTATATTTTAGTGGTAACAAGACGCGAGAAAATATAGATTGTCTGGCCGACACTTATAAATTAGTGCGACAGTGTTCGGGCGGAGTGTAGATATATCATTTTCGTATAGGTTTTACGAAAATAGGTCATTTGCGGCAGGTATTGATTCTAAGTGTAGTCTAGAATGTTTTAGGCTGTTGGATGTTTGATGAAATCTAAGTGCTATCGCTTTGTATATTTCTGACGCTCAATCGCATCATATATATTCCCGATATACTAATATTTTTTTATCTAAATAATGTGGAAATGGGAGCACCTCGGTGGTGTAGTTGAATTGCGTGCGCGATGCGACATCGCTCTATGGTACTGGGTTCGAATCTCGATTCGGGCAAAGTGTTATTGGGTTTTTCTGTTGAGTATCAGTCCGAAGTCTGGTAATTGTGCCTGATATGGCGATTGGTTTAGATAATCACGTCATGGGACGAAACAACGTGGCGAAATGTGGGTGCCCTGGTTACAGCTCTGCCTGCCTTTTTGGGGTTTGAGGCTTGATATGTGCTTTTTTTAGGGCATTGAACCAAGGTGTGGTATGCCCCATACTTAGTTGTACCAGAATGGATTTGAGAATATCATGCATATATTTATTGTTTAAGAATAGTAACAACGTACAAAGTATCTCAAATATTACACGTTAAGGTGCAGTTTCAATTGTACATCATTAAAACTGCGCACAACAGTCAGTCTCGAATGTCTTACAACTTTGTCCTTGTCTTACAATATCGTAATAGGAGTATCACTACATTATATGCACACAAGGTGTTAAAACCCGCCATAGAATTCACAAAAAATACAAACAAGTGGCTATTCTTTGTGAATTATCGCTTGCTTTAACGGTGAAGGAACACATTGTGAGGAAACCTACATATCTGAGAAGTTTTCTATAAGAATTTTGAGTATATGTGAAGTCTGCCAACGCACACTAAGCCAGCGTGAACTAAGGCCTAATCCCTCTCAATAGTAGATTACGTCCAAGCCCAACAGTGGAACAGTACAATACAATGATATTATTAGTATATACTACAACCCTTACGCTGAAAGTTTAAATTTGTATCAAAACGTAAGATTTTATATATTTACGTAGAGTTAATCTGAGGTACGATCTCGGTTCCGTCGCCGTACGGAAGGGTTCGCCTTTTTATGCCGCCCGATAAATGGTTTTGACGTTAGCCGTATCATCGTGCTAGGGATGTGCTGGTAAATCGATTGTTATAATCGATTTTTAAGTCTATTGTAATCGATATTATTTTTTAATTTCTGAGATATGAAATCACTGAGTGGGAGGTACCACCTCATAAACCAAAAAAAAAAAACCTTGGTAAACCATTACCAAGTCATTGTCTATAATTGGAGACGTCGGTGTTAGTTACTATGATAAGAATGTTTTTATCACCGTGGAAAACAAGACGATGATAAAATTAACGTATAAGGTCGAACACATGGTAAATATTAATTAAAATCTTTATTTTATTGCTTTGTACTTTGTGTCATCAGAATCTTATTATGAAATTTCAAAGAGAAAAAGATTGTAATAAATACTTATTATTTACTACCAACATTAATAAGAAAGATCTAAAGAATAGCAGTACGTAAACACTAAACAGATTTCAATTTAAAAATCGAACACAAATAAGTTCTAAATTTAAAATAATGCAACCGCCTAAATTCTCCAATCGATTTGAATATTGCCCCTCTCTAGTTCACGGTCCCTTATCCCGAGTATTTCACTTCCTGAGGGCGGGAAACGAGACCCAAAGTCATGTTGGGGTGATTTTTTGTTTTACCCCGAAACGTGTATGGCCCGGGAGTGCCGTGACGCAGCCTTTTAAGTAACGTCCTGTGTACATGATTTTTTATGAGTTGTTTTTTACATTTTTGGGGCGGAAAGGGATTGGAGACGTTTTTGAAGTGCAACATGCATGTTTGTTTAATAAATTATTGACATGATCGTGATGGCGAATTCATGCTTGTGTTTTTGTGGGGGTTGTAATAAATAAAATAGTATTTGTTAAGTATGTGTTTAATAACACTGCCTCGGTGGCGTAGTTGTATTGCACGTCCGGTACAATGGCGCTCTGAGGTCCTGGTTTCGAATCTCGGGTCGGGCAAAGTGATATTTGGGTTTTTCTGCTCAGTATCAGCCCGGAGTCTGGAATTTATGCCCGATATGGCGATAGGCTCGCCCCCTATCACATCATGGGACGGAACATACTTGGCGAAAAGTGGGTGCCCTAGTTGCGTCTCTGTATACCCCCTTCGGGGATAAAATGCGTGATGTTTATGTATTATGTGTTTAATAAATGTCCAGCCGATATCATAGTTATGTTGCTGTTCTACCAGTTGATATAATATCCATAGTTCTAAGCTAATAATGTTTGCACGTGCTTGCATCTGATTTTCGAATCGTTTTTTTTTACATAATGAAAAATGTAATACTGGAAATTTTGAGACAAGATAGATCGTCGCTGTCATATCAAAATGTCGTATGTTTAAATAGCCATTTGGTTTTTTTTTATAGCACTACGGAAAATCACTTTTTTTTCAGGCAGGGCATTATTTTACTGTCTCTATTAAATCATAATATCCATAATAACAGATTTTAATCATATGAAAGTTTGAATATTTTTTTTGTAATAACCAAACTACGACTTTTTGACAACAGCCACGATATCTCACGTTGTCAAGCGCAGTTGTCACGCAGCGCTCATTCTTCCAGAATATTCCAGCGAGCAGTTTATCTTACACAGTTTAAAAACCACTCCGTCCACTACAACCACGTCATAAACTCACCGTCATTACGCCGTACTGTAGTGGACGATAATCCCGCCCATTTCCTTCGACGTCGCTTGCGGGTGAGAATGGTCCGTTTTAAAAGCCCCAGTGTCCGATAATGGCCGATTAGACTTGTTAAACCTGTGATTTGCTGGATAAGTGGTTTGTGTTTAGTTGTAATGGAATACTTTAAGTAGGGTTCAGATTAGTTTTAGGTTTGATTTTCTGAATAGTGATATTGTGTGTTTTAATAAAATGACTTGCATGGAATAAAACTTCAGTGAGATCAGGTTAGGTAGATGCGAAAGGTAAACTGTACCAAAAATAATTAAAGCTTAGAAAATCTGTAATATATTAACGTAAAAGTAACTAACGAAAATAATCCCAATAAAATTAACATTATAACCTAACCTTGAAAAAAATAAGAAACTCATCATTATTCGAAAGGAACGCGGGAAGTAATCAGACGAAATGAAATTGTCATCGCAAATAACATCTGTTAAATATAATTTATTCATTGGGCGCGGTGCAACCACGGGTCGCGACATCTAGATCGAGTAATTTATTTATCACTCTATCCGCGGGTGAATAAGTGATGAGATCTCGTGGTAGATTTTGTGTACGTAAAGATCTGTCTTCAGTCGTATCTTTTGAAAGTAATGCAATGGTAGTTCGTTTTTTATTTACTAGCTATTGCTCGCGTCTCTGCCCACGTGATGTTTTTCTGAGAAAAATATTTTCCCGGGATAAAAGTCTGTAGCACTCAAGAGTAATGTAGCTGCCTATTTGTGAAAGAATCTAAATCGGTTCAGCAGTTCCAGATGTTAAGATAATAAAGATATTAATGTCTAAAGGAGAATGCCCATTTTTGTATGAAAGTTGGGCTACGCTTGCGTCTGTACAAAACCTTTACTAAACTATAGGGATTATATCCTAAATCTTATATAAATTTAAAACAATTGGATATTCGATGGGAGTTCGGAGTAATCAGAATTTATATAATTCGGTTATTTTGAGGTTAAGTATGAACTGAATTAATGTACGATAGAAAGTACGTACGTGCCTAATTAAGTTCAATATTGCAGTACATACTTGATATTTCTATAAAAAATTATTGGACATTCTTTTCACTTAGCTTTAATCGCCCTTATAAGAAACTGATAGGTATTAACATATCTGATAAGACGAAGCTCCAATAAAACTTCTAAGATAGTATGGCGGAATATTAGTTTTTCCACTGAGCATATACTACACGACCCTTTGTGTAAGTACATATTTTTCTGACTTATGACTTATTCTATTACATGGATTAACTTAATCTTTATTTTCACCTACCATTATCTCATTTCAATATGGCGTCAACACATATTGTAGAATAGATTCAGCTTAGTTTTTATGACCGGCCGCATGCCTGGCGCCAACCCTCTTTGGAGGATTCCGATCCCAGGCAAGTCATGTTAGAAATACCGAGATAAAATGTTGCTTGGCCTGGAAATCGAACAGGAACCCAGGAACTAACTTCACAGCCTGAGTAGGGTAATAGTTACTTATCATAGGAAAAGAAAAATAAAACAAGAAATACGAAATCCGATGTATATTTTTATGTAGATGTGTATTTTGGATAGAGGTATATTTTCTTGGCTTCCCAGAAAACAAACAAGAACTTGATGTAGCCGCAACACACTTATAATACTGCTGAAGTGAGTGAATGACTTCTTGCAGTGCTGGTCGGGTCATGTCATGTCGTTGTTGTCTGTGCACCTCTCTATTAACTGCTCTCCAGCAAGCAGCACAAATTCATTCCAGCCTTGAAACCTAAAATATAATGTAGAAGTTGAGTAAACATGTTCAGATTATTATTATTGTTAAACTGTTTTCTTTAGCTTTTGCAAGATTTTTCCCACATTGTGGGTAGGTTAATAATAATCTACATAACTTACAAACGGGATAGCATGTCTATGAAATATACTTATCGTTGCTGTGGCACCGCAATGATGCAGTTAATACACCGCCAGGATATGCCGTCTCGATTAACCGTCCTGGGTCTAGGCTCTGGACGACATTGTGTTGCTAACTAGAAGCCTTCCGTCTCAAAGTTCGGAACACACACTATACAGTATACACCTTGTTCCTTAACAGTGAATTTCTCGACTCAACATTAAAATACATAAGTATAACACTCCGATCTTGAGTAAAATATTTTAATAATGAAATATTTTCATTCAGACAAATCTAAAGTGTCAAAATGTCATTAATTTCTGTTGCCAGTGTAATAAATATCAGTACCCATATATTCATTTAATTAAAAATAAAGTTCAGACATGTTAAGGCTGACTTTAGTATTTCTGTCAATGCAAGTAAAAGTCGCCATTTGTTTGTTTTTAGAAGGATTCATATTTTATCTTTTTTACCAGCTATTTGGAGTTTGGTCATAATTATTAAGTAAAATATATTTTTTATAACAATATTTTTGTTTAATGAATAATATATTTAATCCATATATTATAGATTCAAGTACAATCACATTTATTGTACATATTAACTTTTTTATTCCATTTAAAAGGGGAATTTGTTATAAATTGGTATCAATTCGCCATATTGGCAGCAAATTATCCGGTGTTTGATTTGCAACAATTAAACAAATTTTTTTTTCATATCTTTAAAACCCCTATTTGCTTATGACTGAAATAAATACAAATGAAGTAATAATTAAAATTATGATTTTACATGGTAATTTGGTTAAGACGCATGACTGACGCAAATATAGCCTGGTTTTAAGCATTGTCCTTTACACTTTTATTGTTCATTTAATAAAAGAAAGTTAATCGTAAGAAATCATTATATTATCATTTATTAGAATATCTATATTTTCTAACCATCCTTCATACTCATCAGGAAACCTGTTAAATATTCTTCGAATAACCATTATATTTATCCTCAGTATAAAATATCTTTCATAGAGACATCGAATCCCACAGGAAATCTAAGCCCGTGTAAAGCACAAAGGTTTTCCGACTAGAAACCAAACGCACTATAATGGCGTGTACACACTTAGCGAACGAGCGCTCGCGAACATGAGCGAGTTTTAGCCTTTAGGGCCGTACGTTGCTCCCCTTAGCTTCGGTCAATCGTCTACATAAATTCTTTGTAATTTTAATATTGGATGGTGTTCCTATGGTTTATAATGCGTCGCATACTATTAGACGAGCGACTTGGTCGTCGGGTATAAAATCGGGTTCGTGTTCGTTCGTGAAGCTTAATTTACATTAAGAAAGTATTCTAGTTGAGCAGTGAAGAATTTAGTACTAAATGTGTCTGATTACAGAGAATTTTGTCGAGTAGATTATCTTTTAATTAATTACTGGTTTAAAATATGAAAGCGGGAAGAAAAATAAAGCGCAGTTCACACTAAAGAAAAAGGATTTAGCGAACTCTCGTTCGTCTTTTCTGTACTTCGCAAAGACCGTTTGTTCATCGTTGTCAACGTGTTTCATCGAAGGCATACAGAGTTCGTGAGATAGAAGCTATCGCTAGATCGGACATAGATCGTGACTGAAATGTACGCAATATGAAACCTGTATTGTTCAATTAAATGGAGACAGTGAAGTCGGTGCTTCGATCTTAAAATAAAATAAAACTAAACCACTAAAACCACTCTAGGATATAGTCTAGGTCAGAGTCATGTTAAAGGCATGTATTTCATCATCATCATCATCAGCCACATAAAGTCCACTGCTGAACATAGGCCTCCTTCAAAGATTTTCAGACGGACCTGTCGAAAGCGGCCTGCATCCAACGTGTTCCTGCGACCTTTATCTAGTCGTATGTCCACCTTGCAGTTGGACGTTCTATGCTGCGCTTGCCGGTAGGTGGTCTCACTCGAGAACTTCTTGCCCCATCTGCCGTTAGTTCTGCGAACTATGTGCCCTGTCCACTCCCACTTCATTTGCATTTATATTAGACTCTTTTTGAGTAACTCAGAATTACCGTTCTGCAACATAGAAACTCGTATAATATGATTTTGAATTCGAAAATATAACTTCACTGCATTTTAAGACTATTCTCAAAATTCAATTCTTTATATAAATAACTTGCAAAACAATTGACTAAGAACCGATAGTAAGGGCGGTGTAGCAATGGCAAGAGGAAAATTGTAATACTAATGAATAATTGAATTAGCAACAGAAAATTCAACAAGGACGGTTCATTTGCTTGTCTTCATGGAGCCGGCGTGTAACTACGTTTGTATTGTTAGCCTTCCCTTTGTAGTCTAATGGCGAATGTAGTTTTATTTCAAGTACAAAGGGCTTGTGAGGGCTAGTGTGCTCAGTGGTAGTTTGAAGCGGATTATCGCCTCCTTACACTTATATGAAATAATTTATTTGAACAATGTAAAATGTTATAAATTTGTAGCGACTAATAGTGTTATAGTGTTATATGTTGTTAGTTCCTCTATGGAAGGGAAAGATTTCCAGTCAGGCAGATTTCTCTCTGCTCAGGCAGATGTCTCTCCCGTTATCACTACAATTATGTCACTACTACATCGATCAACTTGCAGTTCCGCTGATGTTGACGAGATGGCGGTGTATATTAATGTGTCGTCACACATTATTTAGGTTCCGTCAACAATAACTCAACCAGTTCGGAAAGCAGTTCTCATAAGAAAAGAACGGGCAAGAAATTATAGTGTTTCTCTTCAAAATCAATTCAAAATTATAGTCTCAGTTTTAAATATACATAACACACGAACAGTGTTTTTTATGTTACCAGACTCCAAGAAATAACTCTTATTTGAAGTAAACTTAAAACCTTGAAAATTTGTTTAGAATTGTTAGTCTTGACTTATTAGTCTTATAGACTAGATTGTAACTCCTTTTTACAAGTTGAAAAAATATATATTATGGTTGCTAAATTAAATGAAGCTAAATCTAAATTACATTATCGTAACAATACTACATGCATAGATCGATCAAAGCAAGTAAGCATTTAAATTTATGACTTGAGAAATATTTTATTTAGATACAGTGAAAATTATTTATTACCTCTCTTAATGTAAACAATAAAGTTCTTTTTCGTTTAAACGATCAAAGACAAACCTCCATTTGTTTTAAGTTGCTTCAAGAAACATTCTTTTACTTTTCTCACGTGATTGCGTAATCGGTATTGTAATAATGGACTTAATGACCTGTACAGTATACGAATAAAAGTTATTAGAAGTTTGTTAGATTTTTTACGTACATAGTCGATGTAAGTAAGTAGTATTTATAAGTTTCATGATTTTGCCGCCACCTCGCTGTTTCTCTAGATGAATCTTCTTATCATGTTACGGTTATAGCAGAAAGTTGTAAATAATTGTTATAAATAGCGCATTTTAATAAAAATGTCTCTATGATAACAAACTAGAAGTTCATGAAAGTACATGGTGTTAGGAACCGAAGCGGTTTTAATTAAAATAATAAGAATTATCACAGATATACTTTTACAAATATTTTACCCAACCAACCGACCAGTACAAGTTTTAACTACCAACGGATTTGTCAAATGTTCAGTGTGTTTATAGCAATCACAAAAGCCATAATAATATACTATTACCCTAACAATTGATATAATGCAGAAACCAAATCCAAAAATCATAACAGTTCTAAAGATGTGATAACATAAAACCAAACCCGATACTACACAAACAAAATCACGACCACAAAAGCAAATAAAGCTGCCTAATAAAGAGGACACGAGTAAAACGCGCCCTTATCGCTAAATACATTCATTTAATCACATTAAACGGCCACAAGTGTCATAAAACTAGGGTCTGACCACTAAACTAGGGCCCGGACCGTCCGTTCGCAGATAATCAAATACCGGTGTTTTTATCGGCTCTAAATCTTCGACGGTAACGTTACGATTGTTTGGTGTTTCGGACGTGTAATTGCTTTTATGGATTTTGGGTTTTTATGTGTGATCGCGATCGATTGTAAAGTTACTTATTTGTTATATAACACACGAATGACACATGCATCTTAAAATCTTAAATAATACAAATTCCGATACATATGAGTATTAAAGTTATGCCAAATTGTTCGTGGAATGTGATGTTTCGTTGATGCACATTGTAGTGGGTTAGGTGAGGTGGAAAAGAATCGGGTGATGAAACAAGCTGGTTGTTGGATGTGTGCGATAACATTTAGCAAGGACTTTAAAACGAAAACCCTAGTAAGGAACATAATACCGTCTTCATAATCCTGAGAAATTTTTCGTTTCTTATAATGTCCAGATATGTCTAGAGACAGGGCTCTGAGACTGGAATAAAGGTAAATGATGATCAATGAAAGACAAGCGAGACAGTGAGCAATGTATCTTTTGATATACCTATAAATGAAAATATAGCTTTCATTATACCAATTCGATCAAATATAAAGTGAGTTTTCAATTAAAAAAAAATATTTTTTATAAAAAGAAAAATACAAATATCATCTAAAATTAAAAATAGGGGATACTTTGGTTTGCACGGAGCTTTTTTTGATGAAAGGCTCTTTGTTATGTATTTATATGAGGCAATTCGTTGTTATCGCTTTATCTTTCGCTAATCATTATACTGTCTTGTCTATAAGCATATTGAAGCTAGTGGATTTATTGTCCATTATAACTAACAGGTTAGATAATTGTTTTGACTGGCGAGAAATATCTTTCGTCAGTCGACACTTTATTTACAACAGTTCCACTTACCATCAGGTGCACTTTACCGTGCCTAAAATAGGACGAAATAGTAAAAACAATGCATTGTTACTCTAAGTTTTAGTTTTACTATTATTCTGGGCAGTCGCTTAAATTCATATCGGGCAAGTAATTTGCTAGTCGAGGCGTATAAACTATTTTCTCTCAACATCAGTCATTTTGCTGTGCCTAAAAAAAGAACGAAATAGTAAACACAATGCTTCCTAATTCTAAGTTTTGGCGTTACTATTATTCTGGGCAGTCGCTTAAATTAATATCGGGCAAGTAATTTGCTAGTCGAGGCGTATAAAACTATTTTTTCTCAACATCAACGGCCGAGTACTGTCCAGTAGATACTATCTGTGAAAGGCGCAGGATGTGTTTGACACGCTATTGTGCTTCGGTTCGATTGTTTCATCTTCGCAACTATATTTTTTAGTTCTGCAACACGTTTCTTTTCAAATAGCTCCGTTTAAGTGGTATATTTGTTTTAGTTTTAAAAGGTTTTATATAATTTAGAAAATATGCGGCAGTTACATTGGAAGATTCAAAATAAATAATAAAATTGATTTATTTCAAAAATTAAAAACCCATTTCACCTCTTTGGTCAAAGCTGCATATATAACCTTGATTAAAACCAATAATCATAGTAAATTATTGCACGGAATGTAATATTACTTAATAAATGAAAAACACTCAAAGAAATGTTATATTTATTTTTCAGTGATCTGTTTTATTAATTGTAATATTAGAAATGCATTCTCTAATTTCCCTTAATGGCTGATGCAATACCTCATTCTAAATTAAGGGAGCAGTGGAAGAGGGTAAAATCTTACAAAAGGTAATCCAAGGCAAAAAAATTGCCTTAGTTAATATATCAAGGCCAATTTAACAGCAAAAACAAAGACAAACGATAATAAACCTAAAAGAAAAGCCGGTAAGAATCGGGTTGTATAGACGCTTTGCCACTGATAGGAAGTTTATAAATATGTTCAAAACGAGTACGTCGGCATTTCTTATTGGTTTCAAACTATGCCTTACACTCGTAGCTGTTCGGATTCTTATCATATTGACGGCTGACGTGCGACTCGAGATTTCGCATTAAACTATTCCTATTACACATCGTGATAATCTCGTTTAAGGCGGCGACAGCCTAGTTTCCAAGTTCCAAACGCCAAGGCACCTTTGACATTTCTAAATTTATGTGTGTAAAACTATAGCATGTCAGTCTGTATACGAAACATTACTGTCACACCAAGACTTATTAAATAATAATAATGTATTACAACATCGAATTCTGCTTGCTCAAGTCGCTTGCACTTCGTGTATGGGTAAAATAGTCCGCAAACAGCTCGACCACATTACCGCGTAGGGTTTCAACAGATCAAGGGTGATAAAACATTTTGATTTTATACATGTTATAACAAAAACAGATTACGTTACATCATACCTTTGACTGACTAGTCTTTCTGGAGTATCTCTTAAATAATTAAAGATACATAATTATACTTAGATTAAAACCTGAATGCTAGTTATTATTATCAAAAATCATACAAATAACTTTACAACTGAGCAAAGTCAATTTTACGTAATATATTCCATTTTTTCTCGGGGAAAGAACGCGTTTTGCTACCAGCATGGAGGGTGAGTAGAAAGGTTATGTTGGTTTCACCGGTCTTGCGGCCCAATGTCGACACTCGGCAGTATAATATCATTCGAGCGAGCATTGGATCGAGTTCCTAACCTTATACACGCTGCACCGGCATACCAACCAAAACCCGCGGTAGCCAAATATGTTCCGTAGATAATACTAATTACCTATTACGATTATCATGTTCTAATAAAAAATAAATGCACCATTAAGTAAAGTTCGCAAACTGCATTAATTAACAAAATAAATCCCCACCACACGATAGTGTGCTCAAGTTGTTTGCTATTTATTACTGCTTACGATACGATGATTTCAGTAAAGGTCCGGCGTATACATAACTCAGTTGTCGTCCATAACATATTGATGGTAACAGTGCCAAAGCCTTCATTAAGCCAGCCTGGTATCTCGACTGTCCAAACATAAGCATTAATTCGGCTGTCAATTCAGACTTAATTTTTTAATATTTTTGAATTCTTTAATATATTTTGTTTGTAGTTCATGCTCTACATTTTATGTGTTCTATACACACTTCACATACTCTATATTTCTCATACATACACACATACATATACGCACATATCACGATTTTATCTCCGAAAGGGTAGGCAGAGGTGTAACTAGGGCACTCACTTTTCGTCATGTGTGTAGCGTGATATGAGGTAGAGTGTGAATTGTTGAAATGTAAGAGTAGTGGCCACACAATCATAATTTTCAAAAACTATAGTTTTGTAATGATTGCATGATCTCATGATGAGAAATGAAAACTATTTTTCGGATTTTATCGCGATTTATATACTTTAAAAAAACATCGTACACCTCATTCTGCCCCGTGACGATGACGGCTGTAATGTCCTCGTAATATTTGTACGTGTCAAAATTGATTAAAATCTAACAAATCGTCGCTAAAAGATTCATTTAGTATTTTTATTTCAATACTCTCATATCCCTATTATAATGATAAATATAACCCTAAGTAATATGAAAAATGCACTAAGTCAAACATAGTCAAATACCCATTCGACTATATTTGATTTTGTGCATTTTTTAATCAGTAAAAGAAAGAAGTACAAAAACAATGTCCTTCTTTGAAGACAGCATTAAAATTCGATGAGAAATGAGGCAGAAATTCAAATTCCAGATATTACTACGTGTAGAAGTGGGCGCAAAGTGAGGATATCGCTCCATCTCTTTCTTGCCCACGCATTCTATTCCGATGACGTCACATGCAAGTATATCGTCCCTTGTGTTTTGACACTCACCTCTACTACCTAACTTCAATGGCTTATAAATAATGTATTTTTCATATCAATGATTACCTCTGTTTTAGAATTTATACGACGTACAAATTTTATAAAAGTTATAAATAAAAATAAGTCAAATCCTATTACAGTTAGCACGAATTACAGTTCAAAAGCATAAATAATCAGTTTCTGTCATTAAATATAAAACAAATTTAGACTGTCTGTCGTTCTGCAGTCGTCCCCTCGGTATCGTTCCAACGAGATTTCCTTCCCATTTCTATCCGCCAGTTCTAATGTAATTTACTTCAGTTTCTTTGATTCTCGAATGTTCGATACCTAGAAACTGGGAATACGGAAGTTGAGGTTAACTCAAATGCTACATAGGATTCCCTAGGGTATGCTAAAGGTAAGTATATAGGATTTTGTTACAAACTATCTTTTGACTACGGTTCTGCCCGCGTGTAATTTTTTTGGAATAAAGTAGCCTATAGCACTCATGATTAATCTTGTCAGTGAAAAAAAAAACAGAATCGGTTCAGTAACTTCTGAGATTAGCGCGTCAAACGAATTCTTCAGCTTTATATATTAATATATCTAGGGCGCGTCACCAGCATACAAGATACCTGTTTTAGATTCGTTTCATTCTGTGTTTTAGTTAAGTGTTTTTTTAACTCAATTGTTCCATTGCAATAACAATTAAAATTAAGGGTAGTAGGTAAAGTATCTTGGCTTTCAAAATAATTTTCAAGTATTCTGATTATAATGATTACGGTGGTCAAAATCAGATGATAGATAGGTCACATCTCTGTCTACCAATCTTTATAAAAAAATCTACGTACAGTCAGCCCCTCAGGCTTTAGTTATTATTCTGAGGGCAGTCCCAAATAAACATAGGATCTTGACGTTGGTAGGAAAAATATTAATTACCAGCAGTATATACATAAGGTTTTTATCCGCGTATTTATTTGAGGTTAAGTGTACAATTAGCCATAAAAGTAGGTTAACAAATTCAAAATCTCAAATCGTCTTTTAACTAACTAGTTAACTCTGTTTTACCTAAACAAGAGGAATTGAAATAAACCCATAGAACCTAAACAAGAAAAAAGCAATTGAAATAAACCCGTAGAAGCGCTTTGAAGTTTGAATTTCTTCACTTTTGTGGTTAACTGTATATAATAGTGAGGCTAAAAAATATTCTACGATAATGGCGGAACTATGTCACTATAAGCTTTATCAGATTATCGGTGCGGTTTTGTTTTGATACGCCGTAAACTTGTATGGCATTTGCGGTTGCACAAGCTTCGTAGTATCGAATTACGTTCAAATGTGATTCGGTCAAAGAGTTTTTAGATTATAGAGCGGATATTTGGAAGATTGTTATACTAAAATATTGTACTCATGAGATGGTCACTCAATCTACCATGAAATAGCAAAACGCCAATAAAAATATTTCATATTTTTCCATGTCGTGATTTTTCGGAGTCTGGAAATTGTGCTCTTATCATCATGGGACAGAATACACGCGGCGATAAGTGGGTGCACCAGTCGTACCTCTGCCTACCCTTTTGAGATAAAGGGCGTGAGTGTATGTGAATATCATGATCATAATCATCAGATACGGAAGTTCATTGCTCAAACAAAGGCAGAAGCTCATCAGGAGTAGGCTTAAAGATTTACACATCGTACAAAATATTGAAATTAAATTAAATTTTTAAATCTTTTTAACGGCCAGCATATATCCTCTTTGACATACTATTTGCACAGGATTTCCTTATACAATATAGAATCACTAAGAAAAGATGTTTGAATATACATTCCTGAAGGACAATGAATCATATCGAGTAAGTATATATAAAATGTAATAATATCAGCCCTGTATTATATATTGTCCCACTACTGGGCACGAGCCTCCTTTACTACTGAGAGGGATTGGGCCTTAGTTCACCACGCCGGCCTAGTGCGGATTGGTAGACTTCACACACCCTCGAAATTCTCAGAGAACTTCTCAGGTTGCAGGTTTTCTCACGATGTTTTCCTTCACCATAATCGAGTAAGTAACTACTAATAATTTAACTCATACACTCCTAACTAGCGACGGAAGATCTACAATATGACAATTTTTTCCACAATATCGGATGAAATTATGAGCAACATCAGCTCGCACGTCCATTAATTTTATGAGCCTAATAAACATGTTCAAGCTACGACACGCCGTAAATTCGGCGCCTACCTGCGAATTAGCTGGTCTAATTATTGTTTATACTGTGCCTGATCGTGTTTCATTGTGAAAATATTAGATTTTTACATTTTTATTTTATACTAGCTTCCGCCCGCGTGGATTTCGGACTTCAAAAATGCAGCCGGTCGCGAACGTTCGAGAATGTTCGTTTTACGAAGCTACTTGCTAGGTGATTCGCTAGCCTCTAGGTGCCAAGCAAGCCGCCTGCCTGTGCGTTCGCGACCTTATATATATACAAAAATAATCCTTATAGCATGATTCAGTATTCACGCATGATGGCCTATTATTAGCGTATTTCATGTATAACTTTGGTGTTTCTATACCGATTTCTATGATTCTTTTTTATGGAATATTTAATAATATTAACTTTTTAATTAGGGATGACTGAGAGTGTTATAAACGTAAGAGTAGACAAATATAATGAGAAAGCTTTGAACTGCTAAGCTATCGGGAGTTACAGGTGTTATTGTGAGTCAGCCATAAAAGATAGACATATGCTGTCGGAGGATATTTTTACATAATTTTAAGGAGAACATTTCCGTCATACATGATTTCTGTGTAGCTTTAACCATTAAGGTTGCACACGCGGCGGAAAGCAAAAAATGGAGTAACTTCTCCCGTTTTCCCAACATTTCCCTTCACTGCTCTGCTCCTATTAATTGTAGCGTGATGAAAAGTATACTATAACCAGCACAGGAGTACGACAAATAATTGTACCAAGTTTCGTTAAAATCCGTCAAGTAGTTTTTGTTTCTATAACGGTTATACAGACAGACAGACAAAAATTTTACTAATTGCATTTTGGCATCAGTATCGATCCCTAATCACCCCTGATAGTTATTTTGGAAATATATTTCATGTACAGAATTGACCTCTCTACAGATTTATTGTTAGTATAGATATAGATTACTTTGAATGGCAAGACGAGCTTGCCGTTCGCCTGATGGTAAGCGACACGACCGCCCATAAACAGTAAAACATCCACCTTAAATTAAAAAGTATTGTTTGGTAATCCACTGTGCTCGCCGTTTAGAGACATGAGATGTTAAGTCTTATTATGTTCAAAAATTACACTGGCTAGAATGTTCTTCAAACCGAAACAACAGTGTCTACACACTCTTGCTTGGCGGTAGAAATGTTCTTCCTTCTTTATTAAATAAATGGCTATTCAGTGTTCAAGATAGAAATCAAGGGATATACATTTATGCTATAAATAAAAATATTTTTACAAACAGCCTCGGCAAATTGTAATATTTCTTCATATATTATGAAATGACATTTGTTACGAATTCAATTTACAAGCAAATATAATATAGTTGATATAAAATTCTGAATATGTAAATAGAAACGTGTCAGTTATTTCATATCACGCGTTACGGAGTTATAGGGGTTTCTTATGTTACAATATCCTGTCACTATTCATTATGAATCCTTTCTATCTGAATTTCAACGGAGATCAACCTGGTACGCAAAAGATATTATAGTGTACAAATGTAGTAATATACAGGTGCACTCTCTGTTCCTTCACTCTCTTAGTCCGGTTAGACGGCAATCCGACATGACCGGAGAGAGATCAGGCGCTGGACCAACGGTTTTACGTGCTTTCCGAGGCACGGCGGAATCAAACCGCTAACTTCCGGATTCCGTAATGATTTCTCATCTCACTGTGAGCTCATTCTGCGTAGATCGGACCACCAACAGCTAAAAATGTAAAAGTTGTATCATTGTAAAATTTAGGTAAATATGACTTTGCGGATGAACAACACCTCAGTACCCCCCATGACCATGAAGGCTGCAAAGTCTTCGAAACGTAGAGAGAAAACTAAAATAATTAAAACCACAATAAAATCCAAAAAATAGTTTACTTTCAATGTTCCTGTTTCCGGGCTGCGACTGAGTAATTTCTATGGAAAAGCCCAGCCACAATTATTTTTTGCCCAACCCGAGATTCGAACCCATCCAGTTTTATGTTTAGTGAATCAAAGAACCCTTTGGATAAAATATATTTTCATTTTAAAACGCCACGAGACGAGTTTGTGTTGAAATTATCTAGATCGAGTCTGGAGTCACCAAAAAGGTCCTTTGAAAAGGACACATTTATATTTAACTGAAGTGGTGATACGTTTGCATAAATCTTAGACGAAGTTTATTGTTATATGAAGTGTCCATTCATGAAGCCACGAAATTATTTTTGCTTTGAAGTCTGCATCTTAAATTTAAGAGAGGTAACGTGATACGTTTCTGCTGATTTCAGTTAAAAAAAAATATTTCACAAAATTCTGGAATCTAGTTTTTTTTTTTCATTTTAATTCCCGGGAGGCAGAGTTGTAAATTGAACACCAATACTTATTCGAGCTTATATCAGTTTGATGCTAGACGGAACTTCTTCCATTTTATGCACATATTGCTTTGTTCAATGTGGGAATTCGCCTAAAAAATCGACGTTCACAGAACAACTATGCTGTCACTCCTCAAATGAGACAAGTGCTCCAATTTCCCTTCTTTTTTATAGGTCTTTCTCTTAAGGAAGCTAACGCACCGGTAGAAGTAACAGTATGTCATTTTTCATATGGCATGTCAGTAACCCAACTACACCTGGTAGGCAGCGGAGGAGTCCAAATAGAGGGTCGATTGATGAGAGGGTTATCCCTCACCAGATGATACAATTGTGTCGGCCTGTTTGAGCCGGATATACATAGACTGATTCTGGAGGTCCTCATGCCCAGTGGTGATGATTTATCATCAAAATATAACTCCCTTTGCCTAATGCTGTGCAAAAAGGCCAATTAAACCAATAAAAGTACAGCCTTGTCTTGTTAGCTGTGACGTCACAAGATGGCGTCCGAAAACGCCATGCCTACAACACGTGTGCATTTATCGATCAGTAAGAACTGTTTATCCTTCATGAATAAGTTATAAGCTGTGATATTAGGGCGTTGTTGTGATAGTGGGTAGTATAATATGGAATTTGAAAAGCCAATCAAATATAGCATTTTTTTCCTATTTAGTTTATTTATAGCGTCGCCGGAATATAGTAATTTTGATTTAGTTATAGAGTATATAGCCATTCAGAGTTTCAGAGGTCGAATCTTACGATAATATTTGTGTATCTTTTTCTAACACCATCGTAGTTTTGTCCTGACTGGTCTAGATATTATTATCGATTTACTATATTGCATTGTATAAGACATATATTGCATTTTTGGACTCAATATTGCGATAGACTTGTCATTTATCGCAGAACTAATGTTGGCGCGGCGAACATTTTTGCAGATAAACGTGTGGGTATAAAACATTTAATGAATCGTGCATATTACATCACCCGTTCGACAACATATCGATCGTACCGCCGATGTACCTGGATAAAAGAATGTATCCCATAAACACCTATCCCGAAAGCCAATAAACGTGGCGACTATTGCCGCTCATTCGATACGTATCTCATGCGTTGCTTGATTCCAACGTAGATAATATCGAAGCAGCCACGTTTTACGTTCAACCACGGTGAGCGCCGCAAATTCGAAATATTTATATTTGGAACGACGGATTCCACGATGAGTGTGTTTAGGGTTCTAGCGGCAACTCGAACGGTTTTTAGAATAATTAATTGAATCTTACTAATATTAGAAATGTGAAAGTTTGGCAAAATGTTTGTTAGAAGTAAACACAGAAACAGCTGAACGGATTTGGATGAAATTTGGCACATGGGTACATCATGACCTGGATTAATATAATAATAAAATAATATCAGCCCCGTATTATATACTTGCCCACTGCTAAGCACGGGCCTCCTCTACTACTGAGAGGGATTAGGCCTTAATCCACCACGCTGGCCTAGTGCGGATTGGTAGACTTCACACACCTTCGAAATTCCTATAGAGAACTTCTCGGATGTGCAGGTTTCCTCACGATGTTTTCCTTCACCGTTAAAGCGAACGATAAATTCACAAAGAATACACACATGATTTTTTAGAAAAGTCAGAGGTGTGTGCCCTTGGGATTTGAACCTGCGGACATTCGTCTCGGCAGTCCGTTCCACACCCAACTAGGCTATCGCCGCTTAAAATGGCATCCTGGGAATTTGCTGCTATGGGAAAATATGAAATTTTATATATTATTTTAAAACTGCTGTGCGTTGGCATCGTACAGTGTTTTAGGGATTTTTGTAGCGAGAAAGGCTTTTCATGCCGGCGAAGCCGCGAGCAGCACTTAGTACGAACATAATAGTGAATAATAATATAAGGTTTGTATGTAATAAATGCAAGCACCTAAAATCAACGATAACCTTAAAAATGAATTAGACTGTTGAATCAAGCTTCATTGGACTAAAGGGGCTTCTGATTATTTTGAAGTCATTCACGTATTGAAGTCACAAGTGTATCACTTTACTAGGAAAAAATCGCGATGAAACCTGCATCTGTTAGAGTTCTTCATAAGAATTTCAAAATAGAGTACTAAACCTCATTTGACAGCGTGTTATACAAGTCTTAACATGTCTCATTTGCAGACAAAGGTTATTTTCAAATATAAGAAGATTATTAATAAATGATTACACAAATGAAATAGGGTTGTTATTAAAGTTACATCGAATATAATTAGTGTTCTTACAATTTTAAATACAATTACTTGGAGGTATATTTAATGTCAGACTAGAATATTTCACTAAAGAACTTGAGCCTATTAAGGTACTTAGAAATAAAGAAAAAAATTAAGCGTCATTTTCTTGGTTTCATGTAAAATCTGCACAAATAAATTTACTTCATATTTTACATTGTGTGATAAAAGCAATGGCTAAGGACATACGTACGTCGGTTGACTGTTAATTATAGCCATAAAATGCAAGATTAACATCGATTCTTAAAACTATATTATAAAAGTAGTACGTTAGCAATCTGGGTTTGAGACTAGCTGTGAATCAGTAGCGGTCAGATTTGTCGAAAGGGAATTTGCCACTTCATATAAGTTTGCAAATCGTTCTAATGGTAATTAGGTTCTCCATAAGGGAAGCCGGCAGAAATCGGGTTATACTGACCCGTCGCCATTGCTGTGAATGCGGTAATCTCGCCTTTCCTAAGAAAAGTAAGCTCAAAATTGCATGTCTAAGAATAAAGCATATACTACATCATTTCAAACATTCCCAAGAAATCTTTTTAAAATACAGAACCTCGGTCGCAGTCGGCCGCTTTCTCCGATATAATATTACGGTCACGTACAACGCTTCTGAGTAGGCCAGACAAAAATTCATAACGCAGCGATATTGCTTGCTATATTGAAAAATAGTTATTTAGATTAGCGATGCGGCTCGTGCGTGCGGCCTGGTGGAATTCTTTACGTTTCTCACGGTATTTGTAATTTTATTTTGGGAATTTTATAGTACAAAATGAAGTGAATGTAACTTGGGTAAAAAAGTAATAAATAATATCACCCTGTATTATATATACTATCCTATTGCTAGATAGAGTTCTCCATTACTACTAAGAGGGGTTAGGTATTAGTCCACCACGTTGGCTTAGTGCGGATTGGTAGACTTCACACAACCTCAAAATTCCTATAAAAAACTTCTCTGGTGTGCAGGTTTTCTTACGATGTTTTCCTTCACCGTTTAAACAAACGATAATTCACAATAAATAAACATATCATTTTTGGAAACACAGAGGTGTGTGCCCTTAGGATTTGAGCCTGCGGACTTTCGTCTCGGCAGTCCGTTCCACACCCAACTTGGCTATCGCCGCTAAAAACGTAAAGGTAGAAGTAAAATTTTCATCAGGTATTGAATGTAGTTTTGACGAGTTAAAACAACTGTGGTAACTCCAGAGTTTAGTACTTTAAAAAGCTATGATGGGTGTTAACATTTTTAAGAAGACGTAACGTTAAAAGTTATTTGTTATTTTTTATTATCTAGAGGGATTAACTGAGACTAAAACGTCCTGTAATCTTAACATATTATAAAACAAAGTCCCCAAAACGTGTCTTCCTGTATGTTATCAATTTTCTCCATGTGTACTTAACGGATTCTTATGAAATTTGTTATAGAGATAGTTCAAGACCCTGGGAAGGTTATAGGCTTTCTAGTCCGGGAAAATATATAGCAGAACTCTTATCCCGAAAAACTCCATCACGCGGGCGAAACCACGAGTCAAAGCTAGTTGAAATATATAACAACTTCAATATAGTAGATAACACTATTCCATCATCGCCTAAGATTAAGTTTTATTCAACACAAAATCCCCACGACACCAATATAATACAATAAAATTCATAACCCGCAAACTGAAGATCCTTGTTTTACTTTTAAGTCAATAAATTCTCAACTCCGACCCTAATTGGCTGTGGCGCGGTGAAAAATCAGATATTTCAGCCTTAAATCACGAATAGATATTGATGAAATTTCTCTTCGGCGTTTCAATCCGATTTTATGTTACTTGCTTTTCTTCGCGGGTCTGGCTGTGTGAAAGTCTCGAATAAAATTATTACAAAAGCATGATTAGGAATAGCGTATGCGTTAATTCTGAACATAGTTTATAATTAAATCAGACTAGCTTTTGTTCAAGGCTTTTCTCAAAATACAAACCATGCTATCCAGTTTCTGTTCATCTTGATCGACGGAGGGAAGTTACCGATAAGCATAAGTAGGCTACATTAAGAAGAGGAAAATTCAGCTCTAATGGTGCTACAGTAATATATTATTAAAACGAGGAAGTTCATCAACTTATTAAATAAATAAATTAGGCAAGAATTTCATATAAATTTTTGGGATTTATTAAAAGTTCGTCGTCTATTTATTCCTCATTATCTAAAATATAATCTTGATATCTTTTTATATTAAACAAGGTTTTGCTCGCGGATCTGTCCATGTAAAATATATTTGCCGGGATGAAAGATTAGTCATACTTATCCAGGGTATGGTTTTAGTGAGTGTCAAATTATATCAAATTCTGTTCAACAGTTAAGTTATTCATTTGAAACAATTAATAATATTAATAAGACTAGCATTCTTAATAATAAAACCTCTATTGTTCCAGATAAACCGCTCAGATGTGTAGATTTAGAAATGTGATAATCAAGTTGCGCAACAGCCCCAAGATGAAGCGGCGCTCGTTAACCACGGTCCGTGAGGAGAGCCCGAAGCCCAGCTCCATCAGCGACCTGGCCATCTACACGATGGTTACTACCACCGCAGTCCTCAGCTACGTCAACAGTCTGAATGGTGACTTCGTCCATGATGATATACCAGCTATTGTTACCAATGGTGATGTCGTAGGAAGCAATTCTTTGAGGCAGTTGTTTTTGGATGATTTTTGGGGGACGCCTATGGCTGATGCTAACAGCCATAAGTCTTACAGGCCGCTGACTACTCTGTCTTTTCGGTAAGTGATAGTTTTTAAGAATCATA
Organism: Manduca sexta; assembly: GCF_014839805.1. NCBI lineage: Eukaryota > Metazoa > Arthropoda > Insecta > Lepidoptera > Sphingidae > Manduca > Manduca sexta. The sequence goes on from NC_051136.1 coordinate 13,063,095, forward strand.
AAAATGTTGATATAAATATTTTATAATTTGATAGTTTAGATGCGCCATGAAAATGTTGTGATTTTTATCTTATCAACCACATTTTATTAGTTAAGAAATCTAAAAGATTGCAATGAACTATAATCAAATTCCTAATCGCCTGGTTTGAACAGCTAGCAAGCTCAAAGTTCAGCGAAATTACACCATTTTACCCCCACTATATACAAATACAGAAATCCGTTGCTAAACGGCGGACGTATGTTTCGGTCGCTAGGATCGATCTGATAAGTCAGCAGCGTGCCTCGCGTTTTTAACGAGTGCTATTTAATCATCTCACGTAGATATTAATTGCCAATGATGATGAATCCCAATTGACTTAATAGCAATTTCTTGTTTCAAAATCTCCGATAATCCAGTTTGTCTCCATTAAAGAATTGAAAAGATTCGCTACGCGGTCATAGTATACTTGGAGTTGGTCGACCTCTTTACCCAAGTTTATCTAGCCAGGGTCTGTTGGTGTAAAAATGACTGCACAAAGCTTAACAAAGGTGAAATGGTGGTGGTATCTCTAAGGTAATACTTGAATAGAACAATTCCCAAAATGAATCATCACATACTTCTATAAACATATCCATTTACCAATAGAATTATTATAGCATTAGTACTGGATTATATTACAATACAATGAATTCAATACGTTAGTGTTTACGAACGTCTGTCTGCAATTCCCAGTCTAGAACAATATTTATTAATATATTCCTAAGACTGGATGCGGTGCCAAACGCTCGAATACCGACAGGATCCGGAAACCAGTGTTTGGTGTTGCCAAATTCTATTAATCCTTTTGTGTAAAAAAATTGTTACGTACTTTTTTGCGTGGGTGGTATAAGTATAAGGCAGAGTATAGACTAATAAATTTTAAGTTAGTTACTTATGAAAAAGGAATGTAAATAACTTCATTATGTAGTTACAATGTTAATCGCCTATATTTTTTGCAACTTACGTATTATAACTACGGACTTACGTAAGTAACTCTTGCGTGTAAAACTTCCAAACAGACGTGCCGTTTAATATCGATCTATGAGAGAGACCTCTCGCATCACAAGAGGTACGCCAACTAGATTTATTCCTCTGCTTTAATGAATTTATATCAGCTAAATCTGGACCTCTGAGGCTATTTTCAAAAATCAAATAGGTACACACTAACTCCATCAGTTTTTTTATTGCATTTGAGTGACGAGCACTTTACTCGCCTGATGGTAAGCGTTAGCGCCGCTCATGAACAGTAGAAATAAGTTCTGTATGGAACTTTGAATTACAATATATCGTGTGGCACTCCACTGCGCTCGTCACCCTAAAATATATTTGTTTACAGGGTAATTTTGATATTGCTTAATAAATGGAACCATATACTCATCTTCATCTCTGCTAACATTGTGCCAAAATCATTCATGAGTAACGAATATTTTTTTAGCTGTCTGTTTTCTTTATAATTTTGTAGTGGAGTGCGAATATGGCATGTACGTGGGTGTATTAGAGTAGTACTAGTGGCATTATGACGTGTAAAATTAAAATTTATTTTTATAGCTATTTATTTTGGTCTAAATTTACCCTATTTTGTTACATTAACGGTTCGAGAAACGTATTGCAAAGTGGTATTTTCATTAAGATAAGTATGTGGTTTCATTTACTAGCGCAATACCAAAATGACCCTGCCCGTGTCCAGTATATTTACACCAGCTTATTCTGGTCTCTATGGCTTTTATCATCATAATTTCTATAAACTCCGAGTTAAAAATCAACAACACACACCTTTATTTACATACAAAATAATCATGTAAAATCAACTTTTAATTGGCAACAAATTTTGGATTTCATATTGAAATGTCGGTAAACGAGATATTGGATTTATCATTTGATTTTTACCCTCTGTTGACCTACAAGCCAGACATCCGACCTTACTCTGTACCAATTAACTGTCATTATTCATTTCCACCTATTCAAATATTGGATTCTGGCAATTATGAGAAAGTTCAGTCTGATGGTAATCAATTCAATAACAACTTTTTATTTTTAACTTCAAAAAATAGGAAGTATTCAATTCGTAGTATATTTTTTATATTTGTAACCTCAGAACTAATTTATTAAAGTAACCTATTTGAAACGACCTTTCGTATTGTAAAAGATGTATTTTTAGATTGTTTCTATATTTAAAAATTAAATAACTAGTTATAGTAATTTAATGGAATTTACAAAATTCGTAGCCCATATATTATAATGTAAAATGATTCAAATATGCTTTTAGTAGTTTTCGAAGGTTAAATTTGTTGTCATGCATTAGTACTTTTAATATAGTTAAATATTTATACGTAGAGCTTCTTTCCAAATAATTTATTTATTCTTGATCATTACACAAATTATTTTACAAATACTTGCAGACTCAGATATTCTTTTTCAATCTTTCTTTCTTCCAAACATACTATAAATGGCTTAATTTATCTTTTGAGGTTATTTAAATTACTAGAATTAAGGCAATTACTAACTAAAATTCTTTCTAGATATGCAGAGTAAAATTAATGTTCAACCATATAATCTATTCTGCTAATTTTAAGGAACACTAAAACAATCTGAAATGTGGTTTTATATATTGCATAAATAATTTCGATTTACATATTTTATTTCTACGTAATGAAAATGAAAAATATTTTACAATGGATTTTGTTATACACGAATATACAAAATATGAATTTTATAGTCATGTACGAAATGAATAAATGTATTGAAAACGCTCCCCTATATTAGGCAAGCCTGTATTGCGAGGTCCCGTACGATCACTCAGAACTACTTTTTACCACAATTAGGCAAAGGTTATCAGAGACATCTTAGATGAGACATAGATATTTAATTCTACGCAGTATACAGCTCTTGAAAATAACCTACGTTGTTCCCACGTCCACGCTAAAAGTATATATAACAACGTACAAACACCTGGACCAATAAATAATGATAACGCGTGACATTTGCACCGAAGGCAGCGCGCTATCTCGCCGCGCCGAATTCGCACTTTCCGTTAAACGTAATGTTTACCATCACTCTTTATTTAATACGAGAGTTTAAATTTGCTATTGTGAAACGTTTTTTGCGTGATAAGAAACGTAGTTTGAGTATAATTTTGAACGATGATAATGGTTAAAAAAACACGAAGATTTGGTTCGGTTGTTTTACATACAAAAGCATACTCACGCTTTTTATCCCCTCCTTTCCTTTCCTCCTCCTCCTTCCTCCTTCCATCCTTTTAAGGGTAGGTAGGGGTGTAACTTTTAGCCGTGTGTATTTCATCCCGTGTTGTGATGGAGGAGAGCCTATCGCTATATCGAGCACAAAAATTTTGCCGTCTAGGCTGATACTGAGAAGAAAAACATAACATCACTTTACCCAGAGTTAGAACCCGAGACCTCAGTTCAACATTGGTACCATAATACAATTACGGCACTGAGGCTGGTAAGTTTTAGTTACGAGATAGTACTCATATAAGCAGAGAAATGGCTTTTAATACGAAATTACAAACACATTAGTTTTAGGATATATGTATATCCAATAGGGGTGAGAAGGTGCGTTAGAAACAATTTACAAATAGCGACAAATTTTCTAGCCTCAATTGTACAATGAAACATAAAATATCACACCGTTTGACAACTTAGATACTTCTGCTTGCTATGCATCCTCGCATAGCTTAGCTCACAAATATTTGGTGGGATCGAACCCTTATTTATTTGTATGTATACGTAATGAAATACCAACCATAAGCTTTAACTATAGGTATAGATAATTACATATTAGTGTAATTAATCGCATAAGCTCATGACGATAAATGCCTAAGTTACTTGATAGATTAGTACTAAAATATAGATATATCTACAATAAACGGTATTATGTACAGTCAGCCAAAAAATTTGCTGAACAAATCCAAAATTTTAAATCGCTTTTAGAATCTCATGTCCTTATGAATAGTGATTTTTATTCACTAATATAAATTTCAAAGAGTACTTTATTTTAGATAGAGAAAAAAATATGATTGAAGTTAATGTGTAGGTTTTAAATTTAAGAATTTGTATCGATACTTTTGTGACTGTACAATGTACATACATAATATATTTTAGGTACCATAAACTACTTTCAGAAGGTCAACAATAATGTTAATAAATATTATCTTAACAATAGTTTGTAATGATCCGAAATTTGAATATAAGCAGTAAACTCTAAAATTACTGAAGGGATTTGAATGAAAAATGACGAAGAGATAGACCATATCATGATTTAACAAATGGGTAATATTTTTTTATCCCGAAAAACTATATCAGTTAAAAAAGTTTAGATTTGTAATTGTAAGTTTTGATTTTTGGAAATACTTCCGTATATGGGTACAGCAAATTGCCCGTACAAAATTGCCCCGTACTCCACCTGATGGTACGTCGTATGGCGTTCATATAGAGTAAAGAGTGAAATGATAACCCCTCGCCAGTCAACCCAATTATGTTCACTTAAATTATTCTAAACATTATTTTACTAATAATCCACATAACGTATAACCATATGGAAAATTTTATTTTTCATTATTCTAGTTATGTGTTAACATTTTTACGTGGGCCGTGTGACGACTAGAAGCTAATAATTATTGAAATAAATTTCTAAAGGTACTTCTAAATTAGTCTTTACATAAAATAATACAAGGTTACTTTTAAATATTAAACGAGACATGTCCTTTGTAATATTTTATGAATAGTAATAACGTATCGTCTAGTTAATGTAGGGCTCATTTTTCATTACTAATGTGGTATATAGTATAGGCTATATTTGTTGGGAATTCTAGAAGGTTGTTTATATTAGTATAGGTTTCCTCGCTGCGTCGCGCATTATCAGCCATATGAAGCCCACTGCTGAACACATCCCTTACAGAATTCCCAGACGGATCTGTCAACTAGCGGCTTCGGCCGTGTAAAAAGCCTTTCCTGCTGCAAAGTCCCTAAAACTCTGTTCACAGCGTTACTTTCAGAACAGCGCCACCTAGTTAAAATACTGAATCAAAATCCCATTACTTTCTGTGGCAACAAATTACTGAGATAAAAAGTAGCCTACGTGTTAATCCATGGCATGGCCTACCTGTATGCCAAATTTCATCTAAATCCATTTAACTATTTCTGAATTTACCTCAAACAAACATCCAAACATGCAAACATATTCACAAGCTTTCCCTTTAATATTAGTGAGATTTTACTGAGTGATTAGAATTGTTTGTACCAGAGTAATATTATTTGTCTTTTCCAAAATATATTTTGGGCAGAGAGTAAAACCTAGAATAACCATTTCGGGAATTGACTTGCAAAATGGGCTCCCGTATACCTGACACCTCTAAAAATAACATTATGAAAAAATAACATAAGCGAACTAACGGGAGCAAACATAAATCAGTTTGGACAAACGATTTTCACCCTTAAAACCGCCGCCATGTAACCTACAGACTATGAAAATAAGCATGAAAGCTGTAATCGGATTACACGCCGCTTTCAAGGAAACCAATAGTGAGTTTGCTTTATGGAAACTTGAGCGGACCCTTATAGAATTCGTTTATAGGCCTTGTTACATGCAAATAGAGTTTTATTTTCTATGAAAAATATTATAATTGAGTTTGTTACTAAATATTTCTAGTTATTTTGTCTATCATAAGTTAATTAATTTAGGTAATGCGACTTTATGAATTACTTTAACGGTGAAGGAAAACATCGTGAGGAAAGCTGCATAATTGAGAAGTTGTCTATAAGAATTTTTACGGTATGTGAAGTCTACAATCCGCACTAGGCCAGCGTGGTAGAATAAGGCATAATCCTCTAGAAGTAGAGGTGGCTCGTGTCCAGCATTGGGACAGTTTATAATACAGCGCTGATATTAGTTTATAAAATAAGGGATAAAAAAAATATTTTTTCCTCTGTTGAGTATTTAGTAACTATCTCCCGTTCGCTACTCCGGACGTTTACAAATGTTTTTCCGGGATTAAATTCCCGTTTTATATTTTTTTCAAGATAATCATTTTTGTTATACGCAAATATTAAACATTATAAATGTAAAAGAGAACCACTATTTTATAAGAAGACGGTTTTCTGACAAGCAATAGCACAAACCTAATTAAACAGGCTTATTTATTTGGTATTCAAAGCGAAACTCTATATTTATAATAATAAAACCTCTATTCGTAACATTCAATGCTTAAAAAAAACTTAATACATTAAAGACAGTCATAAATTCAAAACTAAGAATCGGCAACAAGGGTCCGATTAATTGCGTGTCGCATTCCCCAAACTTAATGTTCCTAAATTCCTAAGTACCATGTAGCCCTTAATTAACACTACAATGAATTCTTTCCCAGAGGACGCGCGAACCAATCACCGCCATTCCAATGGTTACATTATGTATATAATCCAATTGGCGTATTAGTTTCGCAGCTTCGGGAACAATTTGGGGGCAATTGGCCGTGGTCCTCGGCAGAGCTGTGCGTAATTACTACGTCAGATGAGGCAGGGGTGTGTCCCAGTGCGTGCTAACGAATATATCCAGTGTTAGTTTTAAATAGCTTGTGTCAATGTTGATTTGTATAGCTTCTGTATAAATGTGAAAAGTATAAGTTTTTTTTTTATATATAGCAGTCAGAATATTTGAATATTGTTTTATTATAATGTTCAAACAATTGTAATTTTGCCATTGATGTAATAATGTGAAAAAGAACGCAAGAAATAAAACGTTATGCTTACCCCAAACTTATAATAGTAATCTTTATTTTATTTTTAATTAATAATATTAAGACGCAAAACAGATTACAATCAAAATTAAACCTAATTATAAAATATACAAGCATAAAAAATAGATTGTATAATTATTATAATCACTGCGTTAAATTTTAAATCGGGAACAAAACTTGTAGATTGAAAAAAGATTGTTCTAAACTAGTCTAAAAAGAGCATGCTATCAAAGTAGAAAAGTAGCATTTACTCCGCCAGGTCCCTTATAGCGGTAACAATGCAATGCTGCTGCGCCGTTAATGCATTCTGACGCATTAACTACAACACTGTCGGCAAATCGCCAGACGAATTTCCAAAAGATTTGATTGAATAAGACTTGTTGTATATATAGATATTTTTAAATTATTATAGAGTTTGAAACCGAAAGTATATGTATTTGCAAAGAAAGTTAAGGCGAGCTGTAAAAATAACGTAGCTCTCACAGCGCCAGATCCCTTATCGTGGTAACAACGCAATGCCGCGTCGATAACGCATTCTGACGCGTTAACTACAGTGCGGTCGGCAATTCGCCAGACACATCGCCAAAAGTTTCGATTGGACGAGAAACGTGGAGTGTATTTCTTAGATTATTGTGTATTGAGTAAGCTTTTGGCAGAGATTTAGCTACACGATTACATGAATTATTATTTTTCCGTATTTTATTGCGGTTTTTTTGTTATATTTTTCTTCTGACGTTTCGAAGACTGTGGCCTTCATGGTCGCGGGACAGATTGAAGTGTTGGTCATCCAAAAAGGTAGTTACAATATTTACCTACATTTTAAAGTGTTTTAAAGTCTAGCAGTCGGTCTTTTGTTTCCGATTTAGTTAAATGTAGAATTGGATCCCAGGCTTATGAAAACTTCCAACCATCTTCTCTATTGAAATTTGGATGTTTTTTAATTTCAATAGCCTCACGAATCATTTTAAGTAGGAGTCAGTGTTCTTAGGCGAAGGATTCGCGACTTGTCTAGTCGTAAATAATGATCTGATCTTTCTTCAAAGTGTTTAGCAACTATATTACTTTTATTACAATGTCTAACATTCCGGTAACAATAAATACTAATTATTAGGTGCCAACACGATATTAGTCAAACGTTACACCTCCTTGCCATGTCTTAAGATAAATGTTTAACACAAAATGAACATATAACATCAAGAAACCACATTAAAACGGGAACAGCCGCGTGACGTCGCGGGCACAATGAATCACGAATGCTATTATCGGCCGACTCAAGTGATAATATATGGCGTGTCTTTTATAAAAATGTGCTAGAATAAGGAAAGCGTTATGATAAACGGGGCGGGGTAGCGGTTACAACTTATTGTCTTTGGTGTTTGTTTTACGAGTCGTTTTTTGACTTCGGTGTAGTTTAGGGGTTTTTTATTGGGTAGCGAAACTGCAGTCTAGGGGAAGCCTGCGAATGGGGTACTGGAATCTCCCGGCTTAGCGACTGTAGGGAACTGGAGGAAAGTTTGGAGGGGATATCTGGGTAAGAAAGTGTCGCGGAAGGAGAAGGAACGCTCTTAGGATGGAAGGAGGGGAGAAGGCCAGGAAATGTTCGCGAGCCTTCATAGGCGTTTATGAATTTAGAGGTCGAGTACACGAGAATTACAGGTCGGGCAACACTGGGTATTTAAGGTTTGCTAGGAATGGATTTCCGTAAGGAGGTTACTGTTAGAAAAGCAGCACGTCGTAAAAACTAGACAAAATTGATTCTGCTTGTTTGAAAGTTGCGTCTAATAACATTAAAGTATTGCAAAGTAATTCCTCGGATTACTTCTGTATAAAAGATTCTTCTATCATTCTATATTATAGACATATCTATGCCATTAAAATAAAACTATATTGCGGATTTTATCACGGTTTTTATATTATGACTATCTGACCAGACATTGTCCTGTCTTTTTTTTATTTCTTTGAATGATGAGACGAGCTTGCCATTCGCCTGATGGTAAGCGATACGACCGCTCATAAACAGTAGAAACACCATCCAACACCTTGAATTACAAAGTATTGTTTGGTATTCCACTGCGCTCGCCATCCTGAGACGTGAGATGTTAAGTCTTATTATGTCCAGTAGTTACACTGGCTACAATGTCCTTCAAACTGGAACACAGCAATGACTACACACTGCTGCTTGGCGGCAGACATACACATTGCGGTAGTACCTACCCAGGCGGACTCTCGCACATGAGAGACCTACCACAAGTAATCAGTGTCTTAACTATGAATACACGCGCGCATTCTGTCAATCACTGGCAGTTATATCAAACATCTGACAGGTATGTAAAATTAATATTGTCAAGTTTGCTCAAATTTTCTAATGTTCCACTCAACTTCTTTAAGTTTCTTAAAAAGTAGAACTGAGAAAAAACTAATACAAAAGTAAATTAAATAACGTGTGCCATACATCGCGATCTCAGAAGTAACTTCGCTAACAGTGACAAAGATCAGTGATTGATAATATGTCAGGTGGTGTGACGAAATTAAACAGCGGTGGTGTAAATCGAAGGCATCTGTCAATGGCACTTAATACGAAGTTCCGCCGTGATGAATGTGTGCAAATGCGCGTGGGAAGTTATTTGAATTAATGTTTTATTTGTTTAATGTTAGGGTAGATTTTTGTATATGTGGTTTTGTATATCTGATTTTTTTGATACTGGCATGGAAATGGCAAAAACTTGGGATATTAAACCTCATAATGCTAACACTAATCAACGTCTCGCAAACTAGAATACATCGGAGTTTGTAGCTGCATATCCAAAAAAATAGAAAGAAATAATAATTTATTGTCGCGGTACACGTGATGTATACATACATATATACATAACAAAGAAAAACACTAAGTACTTATAAAAATTTGTATGCCGCAACCGCATCGACTAGGTGTTAAGTAGTTTGTGATTTTAAATATCAATACTCTGCGATAAACCTAACACCTTACTCATATATTCCGTAAATCCTTATACACACGATCCAAATTTAATAAACGTACAAATCCTAAATCCTATAAAAAAGTTGAACGCAAATAAAACCCCAATAGGGACATTGCAATGCGTACCACGCAGAAAAAACTCCGTGACATCAAATCAAAGCTTGAAAAACCGCAATGAAAACCGTTTTATCCGAGCAAAGGAAACCGCATTGTGCGACTTTACTTGTGCTAACATATACATTGTACAGGCGCGCATGGCGGTGGCGGTTTGGGGGACGGACCCGAACTCATTGCTATTTTGAATTTAGAACGAGGTATTTTAAAACGAAGAGGTTTGTAGCGTTTGACTGTTTATTTCAATTGGCATGAATTTTACATTTAAAAGTTCTTTTAGTTATTGACATTTGTATGATTGAACTACATGATGTCTTTAAAAATATTGTGATGTATCTACATAGGTACAATTTTATGGTATTATACAGTTTGATACGTATTAATTTTGGCTAATAAATAACTTTATTACTAACTTACTTAACTACAAATTGCCTCCTGCTAGCGAAAACACTGTTGTAGTCCGTAATATCTACTGTATCTTTGTTATTTACCTAACAATATAAAATTATAATATTTTAGACCACCAGGAAGTCCCGAATACGTGCCCCGTGTTGGAATAATACAAACGTTCTTTGGGAAAAATATTTTATTTAGTGGGTCTCTTTTGCTATCCATGCGGGTCGGGCAGCAATAAAAATATTATATACGTAAGTGCTCTGCAGTTGCGGTCTGCGTGGACGTCTGTTTGTTATAAGCGTAGAGCGAGCACATTTCGATACTGGGAAAGTGATATTAACCGGGATTCCGGTAATGTTGTGGAATTCCGGTAATGAAAATGTGTTGGGCTTTTATCGTGAAATTTATGTCGTGAAATTATGATTAATTAGGTTAATTAAAAAGTTTGTAAGATTAATATATAATTATCATAAAACACGGATATTGAATATTGATCAAGTATATACGGTTTCTAGAAGATAAAGTAAGTAGCAGTGGTGAAGGGTCCATATAATCCGATTCCTGCCGGCTTAACTTTCATAATTTAAGTAACATTCATCATAACGATTCAGTCATTATAACGATTTGTAGACCCCATGCATATAAGTACCTACATGTCGTGTCAGATTCCTTTTCAGAAAATTTCAGCCTTTGGCACTAGTAAGTAGGTATGTTTTTATAATATGTTGGGATGGAATTTCTGGTATAATTCACGTGCAATTCAATTTTATTTTCAGTTTAATTCAATATATGCTTCATTTAATTTCAATTGTCATGGATACAGGATACGAAATTCCAACAAATTATTTATTCAATATATGCTTCATTTCATTCCAATTCCATGACGATACACGATATAAAATTCCAACAAATTATTTCCCGAACTGATAGTAGCATTTAACATAGGCTAAACAGATGGAGACTTACATTCCAGAGAGAGACAGAATAGATGAATTTTACAGTCTAAACAATAGAATAATATTTATCGCTTTTTATGACTCCTAAGTAACAAATATTCTACTTTCTCAAAAAATACAAAAAAAATAAAAATTTTAGAAATTTTTTTTAAAACAATTACTAAATCCCATTTAGATTATGTTTACGCAAATTTTTTACCCCATGACCATGATCACTAAAACTTTTAATAAAAAAGCATACAATTTAAAAAAAAAATATCGCGATAAGATAGTTTTTTTCAAAAACTCTTGTACCTTGCACCGCGGTTAATGGACAAACATAATGGGTGGATACCTGTGTCCCTTGCGGTGGCGACGCTAGCCGTTTGTTTAACCTGTTTTATCTTTTTAAATATATCTCCTTCTTAATTATTTGACCTGCGATCTTGGGCTGTTTTATGATTACATTTGTTCGCTGGAATTTGTGGAATCTTTATGTTAAGGGCTTGAAGTGTTACTGACGTAATTTTAAGTTTACATTATGGTGTTATTGTGGTCTAGTCTTTTTGTTGACGAAGGCCTCTCAGTAATAGTGGAGGCGCGTGACCAGCTGTCGGACAGTACGTCATACATAGTTCAAATTATCATAGTGGTCCAATGCATAGGCCTCAGTTTCCGAAACAATCATCAACTCGTTATTGTCGTTAAAGAAAATTAATAGTTCTCAACACGTCAATATAATGTATAAAAATTATACGGGGTCCTAACATTCATATAGTCCAAGAGAATTTCAATTAAAACAAGAATGCGTATACAATTCTAAAATGAAGTATGTCGGAAAATATTTTCTTTCTGTTATAAGAATTTAAGGTCACACGGCTATGACCTTACAAATATTCAACAGATAAAAATATAGGTTGTTACAAATTGTGATTGCATGCCGGCGCGCAATTAGCGTTTATGTTGTGAAATTTTGGCTGGCAAATATTAGGGAGCGCGGAATTAGAGTGTCTAGAAATGAAATGAAACTATTTTACGGATTTTGTCGTGTTTTTATATTTTAATTTTCCCTTGACGTATCGAAGACTGGGAAAAGGCATCGTTATAACATATTTCTCTTGTATTTTATACCAGACTAGCTTCCGCCCGCAGCTTCTCCCGCGTGGATTTCGGGTTTCGAAAATGGAGAAGGTGCTCAATTTGTCGGGATGTTTTTTTAATTTATGGTGGTATGCAGGTGGTCCGATTGTCCGGTCAGGGTCTGATGATGGGATCCTGGTGAAATCGAAGGAACTTTTAACCATTAAGGGTGCACACGAAATGACGGAAGCTTAAAAAATGGAGTAACTTCTCCCGTTTTCCCAACATTTTCCATCACTGCTATGCTCCTATTAATTGTAGCGTGATGAAAAGTATACTATAACCAGCTCAGGAGTATGAAAAAGAATTGTACCAAATTAAGTTAAAATCTGTCGAGTAGTTTTTGTTTCTATAACGGTTATACAGACAAAAATTTTACTAATTGCATTTTTGGCATCAGTATCGATCCCTAATCACCCCCAGTTATTTTGAAAATATATTTCATGTACAGAATTGACCTCTCTACAGATTTATTATAAGTATAGATATGCAAAAGTAGCTCAAAAATTGTCCATAACGAAAACATGCATTTTAAAGTAAAACAAAAGAAATAATATCGTGAAGCCAACCAAATAACTAATGATATATTAAATTTTGTGACTATTCAATTTAGTCGGGTCCGCGATATCACTTTTGTTGAGTTTCAGAACGCGACATTACATTATTATATTCTGTGCTCCAACGCACACTGCTTTGATGTTAGGAACACACCTACATTGCTTAGACAACAGTGAACTTTATACAATAGAAATAAAGCTCAAATTGACTCTACGTATTAGTTAGAAAACGTTTGTATGGGAAATAGAAAAATGCTGTTTTGAGGATTTTCCCGGCAATTATTCGAATTTTTCTCACCTTTTAAACCTTCCCTAGACCTCCACGAATAATTCAAGACCAAGATAAGATAAATCCGTTCAGCCGTTCTCGAGTTTTAGCGAGACTAACGAACAGCAATTCATTTTTATATATATAGATATTGTAGCGGCTTCGTCCGCGTGGATAGCCTTTCTTGCTACTAACGTCCCTATGACACTAGCGATTTGTAGGATGACGTGTAGAACGCATGCGCCATCAATTTTAAATTATTAAACAACCAATTTCTTTTCGAAGTAAATTATCGGGATAAAGGTAGCCTATATTTTTATTCGGGACGAGATCTATTTACGTGAATTTCATCCAAATCGGTTTCTGCATTTTCTTTTGATTTTGCAAAATAAATAGATTTGATTACTTCCAACAAACAACCAAACTTCAAAACGTGTAAAATTTCACAAACTCGCACTTATAGTATCACTTTGATTAGATTACTGAATTGAAATAATTTAAACCGAAAAATAACTCAAAGAAATATTTAAGAGCGTAGTCAAAAATACCAAGTCGTATCCAGCGTCTGTATATCCGCACGAAAGATTTATGCTTTCAGTTCGAGCACTGCCTGGTACGGCGGTAATAAGAGAAATACAATTATTGTCATATTTTTCTTTTGTCGTACGGAATTCAGTGACTGTTTGTACGATGATTTGTCATAATGATAATTGTGTATGTACTAATTTGATTCAAGATTGAGGATTAAATATTCGTGATCTAGTTTTTTTATATAATACTAGCTTTTGCTTACGGCTTCGCCCGCGTGAAGGAGTTTTTCGGGATAAAAGTCCCACTATATATTTTCCCGGGATAGTAGCCTATAACCTTCCCCGGGTCTTATACTATCTCCATACCAAAATTTGCTTTCTTATACCACGTCTTATGTCACGTCCCGTTCCCCTGGGAACGGGATAAAAAGTATCCTATGTCCGTCTCCTGGTTCTAAGCTACCTCTCCACCAATTTTCAGCCAAATCGGTTTATTCGTTCTTGAGTTATAAATAGTGTAACTAATACCACTTTCTTTTATATATATAGATTAGCTGTAACGGCAAACTTCGTACCGCCTAACAGTCGACATATTGACATTCATATTTATACGATACTAACGTCACTCAATTGTTTTGCCTTCTCGAAACCCTTCCACTAACAATTAAACTTGACGGTATGGTATTAAAGTTCAAATTGACTTTTAAGTATTATTACGAATATTTTGTATGGGAATGTAGAAAAGTGTTGTTTTTAGAATTTTTCAGGCAATTTTTTAAACTTTTCTCTCCGTAAGAACCATCCTCGTACTCCAAGGAATATTATAAAAAAAAGAATTAGCGAAATAGGTTCAGCTGCTCTCGAGATTTGCGTTTAGCAAGACATTCAGCGATTCATTTTTATATTATAGTTAATTATGTAGTCAATTTAGAAGGTAAACTCAGTGCCGTAGTTGTATTGGTGTGGTAGAATTCAGGAAGGACTGAGTGTTTTTTTTTTTCTTTAGATTAGTTTTTCTTCTCAGAAATTGCGCGAGAGTTGGAAGTTGTGCTTGATATCTCGATAGACTCGCTTCCTATTAAAACACGGTACGGAATATCCATATCGAAAAGTGGGTCCTGTTCCTACCTCTGCCCACCCCTTTCGGGGGAAAAAAGGCGTGATGAGTTTTTGTTTTGTTTAAATAACAGACGAGTGGCTAGCTTTGCGGTTGAAAAGTTTCTCCTTAGTCTGTACCTTAAGTTGTGAAACTTACGATGTTCTGAGTTCGATCGATTCGATACAATAAATTTTATACATGAGTACATGATTTTTAGATTCAAAATCATTTGAGTTGTTCGATATGGAAATACGTAAATGTCCAGTCAGATAGGCCTGCTGGCAATAAGCCACGTCTTTTCAAAATTATTACGCAAATTTAACATTAGATTGAATCTTGCTAGAGGTAAGATATATACTATATCCGCCCTGATAGCGACCATTGTACATAAGGTGTTAAAACCCGCCATAGTGGCCCACGTAAGTGTGTCGCGTTCCGGGATCAGCCTGTGTATATTGTGTCCACTATCCAGGGTAATCACCTCTCGTCTTGACATTTTTTGTAACCCTCTCCACTTATCATCAGGTGTAGCGGGGTCACTTTGCGGTGTCAATATATAAAAATATACTTTACTTAACAAGTATAAAAAAACTCAACATATAAAAAATAATCAATGCATTGCAACATCTGTCAAGAGCTCAAACATGAGCAGTCTATACAAATTTCAACTTCACGTACTAACTCAAGGGATCTTGTAAGTCCAAAATCCTAAATACACTGAACGACCAAGAACACAGCCCCCCGCCCCTCTTATACTTGACCGACATTCCTTTCACAACTGCGTCAACCAGTTAAGTGTAGTTATTATTTTAATGAACCCACTCGTCCGAGTAATGATCTTTTCAATTATTCACGGATTACTTGGGAATGGTGATTGGATTGAAAAATTATATTGGATGATAACAACACGTGTAGGTATACGATCGACGCGCGATTCGAACGTGCAGTAAACGCGATGTAGTGGGGATATGTACATCTATATATATAATAATGAATCCCTATTTCCCTTGGTCACGCCATCACGCGTGGACGGCCTCATGGACGGCTGGACCGATTTCATGTTTTTTTGTTGTTTTTGTTATTGTCAGGAGAAGGTTCTTATGAAAGAAAAAAATCCAAAAATTGCGCGGAAAATTAGAAAATTTAAGAAAACTTAACGACAATATTAATTTTACATAACTGTCTGTGGTTTGAAATAACTGTCAGCGATCGACAGAATGCGCGCGTGCATACATAGTTATGAGAGGACAAAGTCTGTCGGGTCAGCTAGTGTAAAATAAAAGTGAGCGTGCATATCAAAAATGCGCGTCATCTTATAAAAATAACAAAAACCAAGGTTGGCAGAGTATGGGTGCTCACTTTTCACCAGTGTGTTCCGTCCCATGATGTGATAGGGGCGAACGCATCGCCATATCGGGCACAATTACTAGACTCTAGGCTAATACTGAGCAGAAAAACACAGTTTCACTTAGTTTTATTCTAAAAATAACAACATTTATAGAGTTCGCTACACGAGTTCAAACTATCAAATAACTTGACAAATAAACATGACAATACTTAATCCATCATTTGTTGCGGGTCTCATTATTTATTCAAAACCCAAAAGTCCTCGAGCGTTATCTCCCGGGTATTTTACGAGCGTCCGGGAGTAATGTCTGGACATTTATCTAAATGGCGTATTACGCTAAGTGACCGCGACATAAATATTGCCGCAATAGAATGAGGGGCTGGGTACTTTTTAGTAAGAAATGAACTCTAAGCGGCTTATGAGTATTGCAACTAGACTTATATTTTGTTCAAGTTGCATTTGTAATATAAAATGAAGAGGAGTTTGTAATTTAGAACGTATTGTCGTAGTCATTGCAGGTACATAGTAAAAATTTCATATACTTAGTCTGGCCATAAATACTGTTACACTTAATTATAAAAAAATATTACATTTGAATTTCGAATCTGTCATTTTTATACGATTGTTCATTGTGTTTTCTCATTTTGGCGCCAATACATTGTAAAATATTTTGCGATATTAAAATGGTGTGGGGTGATAAAGAGAACCGAATCGCTGTGATAGCATTACACAAAGTAGGTATGGAGCCAAATGCAATTTTTAAAACTCTCCATACACTTGGTATTAGTAAAATGTTTGTGTACCGGGCTATTAATAGGTACAATGAGACCTCCTCTGTTTGTGACAGAAAAGATCTGGCCGTCCACGTAGTGTTCGTACGAAAAAGGTGGTCAAAGCAGTAAGGGAAAGAATTCGAAGAAATCCTGTCCGAAAGCAAAAGATTTTATCTCGGGAAATGAAGATAGCACCTAGAACCATGTCGCGTATTTTAAAAGATGACTTAGGACTTGCAGCCTATAAGAGACGCACTGGCCATTTCTTAACTGATAATTTAAAGAAGAATAGGGTGGTAAAATCGAAACAACTACTGAAGCGGTACGCAAAGGGAGGTCACAGAAAAATTTTGTTTACGGATGAGAAAATTTTTACAATTGAGCAACATTTTAACAAACAAAATGACCGTATTTATGCTCAAAGCTCTAAGGAAGCTTCCCAATTAGTCGACAGAGTGCAACGTGGACATTATCCGACTTCAGTGATGGTTTGGTGGGGTGTTAGCTATGAAGGAGTGACTGAGCCATATTTTTGTGAAAAAGGTATCAAAACATCGGCACAAGTGTATCAAGATACCATTCTTGAGAAGGTAGTTAAGCCCCTTAACATCACCATGTTCAATAACCAAGTATGGTCCTTCCAGCAAGACTCGGCGCCGGGTCATAAAGCTCGGTCCACGCAGTCTTGGTTGGAATCGAACGTTTCGGACTTCATCAGAGCTGAAGACTGGCCGTCGTCTAGTCCCGATCTTAATCCGCTGGATTATGATTTGTGGTCAGTTTTAGAGAGTACAGCTTGCTCTAAACGCCATGATAATTTGAGTCCCTAAAACAATCTATACGATTGGCAGTGAAGAATTTTCCCATGGAAAGAGTGCGTGCTTCTATTGATAACTGGCCTCATCGTTTAAAGGACTGTATTGCAGCCAATGGAGACCACTTCGAATAAGCTTTTTATATTTTTAATTGTTTTATATTTATGTATTAAACTGACACACTGTAAAAGTAATAAATGTTATTTGCAGTTAACAATTTTCTTTTTTCTTTATTACAATATTTATGGCAAGACTAGGTATTATAATGTGGCGCCTTTCAAATATTCAAGTCCTCTTTGTCAGCAAAAGTAAGCATAGTTCTCACCTCCCTCTGCTATACTTACGTACGCATAGGTGGGTTTACAAAATCTGTTTAAATTTATTTATTTCTGGTGGTAGGATATATTTTATATCCGTCCGGATAACGACCGATGTACACAAGGTGTTAAAACCCGCTATAGTAGCCCACGTAAGTGTGTCGCGTTCCGGAATCAGTCTGTGTACATCCAGTTCCAACAGGCCGGCATAATTGTGTCGATTGTTAAGGGGTAATCATCTCTCGTCAGTCGACATTCTATTGGACCCACTCCAGTACCATCAGGTGCAGTGGAGTTACTTTGTCGGGCCCGTAAAAAACTTACTTAAAAGTGATTTTTTAAAACACAAAAGAGTATTTCAAAATTCCGTCAGACACTCCACAATAAATTTTATTAAGATGTACTCCAACTAGGAAAATTTCATTGATATGAGAGATGAAGTTCCGCCGAAGTATCGGGAAGCGGGAATACTTGCGAACCACTTGTGGAGCAAGTTGTCTGTCAAGTTGACTTCATTCCAGATTGAAGTATTGGTGTAAATCAATCTTGATAGTTGGCTTGAGATGTTCGATTTTTATTTTGTTCTTTAGGCTTACTTCTCACAGGGTGCATTTTCAAGTGTATACAAATCCAAAACTATAAGAAATAGTGAATGAACAATGGAGTCTTTTACCATAATTTCCCTTTTAAAGCTGTAAAGTGATTTTAATAATTAACAGTCATTAAGCCTATATTGGACGAAGATGCGAGCAAAAATTAGTCGTATGTTAATGCAGCTAATGCTGAAATAAAGTTTCAAGCCTTAGGTCAAACTGCGAGCGCAATGTATAAAAATTGCAATTCAATAAAGATACTTGAAGAATTGTATATTTACTCATCTTGTCATAATAAAAATATACAGGGTAATTTTGACATTGCGTTACTAAATGAAACCACATGCACGAATTTACCTTTGCTGACATTGTGCCAAAAATCATCAATTAATAACTAATATTTTCACGAAAAATCCTGGTTTTAGTTTTCAGATTTTTTCATCATTTTATAGTTTAATGCGAATATGGCCTGTTCGTGGGTGTATTTCTGACTAAAAGTATGGTGTTGCCGCTGCAACGAATTCTCTTAGAATAGTAGTTGTGGCTTTAGGGCGCATAAAATTAAAATAACTTTTTATTAATATTTATTTATTTCAAAACTTACACTTTTTTATTTTACATCTACGGCTCAAGTAACTTATTATAAAGTGTTATTTACAAGTGGATAAGTATGTGGTTTCATTTAGTAACGCGATGTCAAAATGACCCTGTATATATAAGGCTTGTCCAAAGCGTTATATCAATCAGTGAAATAATGAATTTGTTTACAAACTACATGCCAAATGTTGGTGTGTTGGGTGACGTTGGAGCCAATTGGGCTCGCGGAGTTTAAATGTATTTTGTCCGGGACACGTAATGTGGTTTTGTTGCCAAACGCGGCACGATTGCGTTCACCGATATATTATACGTAAAGGAGCGTTTGCCAAAATTTTGGTCAATGTCTTCGATTTTGTACGTGTTTCGTTTGTTTCGTTTTGGCGTTAATTTTCTTCCTTGATTAAACAATCCTAAACAAAGGCTCGCTTTTAAAGAGCAAAACGAGAAGATTGCTCGTTTAATGGTAAACACTACCACAAGTACAACACTAAGTATTGTTCTGAAATTACATTCAACTACAAATTAAAATAACCTACAGAGTACTAGATTTCTCATGAATTGAGACATTAAACATAAGTCTCATAATGTCCAGTTATTTTTTACTATTTACAGTTTTAGTTTTTTTTTTGTAGTATAACCAAGTCTCTTTTCTTTTCAATCCTTGACAGGAAGCAATATTGCCTATAAACTGTAGCAGTATTAAAAATATACAAAACAAGATATAAGTAATAAATAATCTGAAATTCATTAAAATCCTAAATCTCAGAATGTGTACTGCAATGTCTTTCTAATTGGATGTATTCTCCAAACTAGAACATGAGGGAGCTAGTACACAAATACTTGGGAAATAACGACCGAAGAAGCAGTTCCATACATCACACTCGGTACGAGAATGTAGTGTGTTTATAAGATTATCAATGTGTTTGTACTAATATAGGTCCACATTAAAGCTACTAACTACTGGACCTATTGGTGGTAGGTCTCTCATATGTGAGAGTCCGCCTGGTAATGTTTATTCCTGTTGAGAAGCAGCAGTGTGTAGTCATTGTTGTGTTCCGGTTTGAAGGACATTGTATCCAGTGTAACTACTGGACATATTAAGACTTAACAACTCACGTCAGGATGGTAAGTTGAATACCAAACAATACTTTGTAATTAATGTTGGATTGTGCTTCTACTGTTTAAGGGCGGTCGTATCGCTTACCATTAAGCGCACGGCAAGCTCATCTCGTCATTCAAAGCAAAAAAATACTAGAAAAGTTTATTTGTTCCGTAACTGCTCAAGAAATCATCCAAAATCCCACCGCTCAAGTGCAAAAACGGCACGCTAATAACTCCGCCACTTGGCACATCCATTATCAATGAAAGGGAAGTCGTGACGGTGTCGTCACGGGGTCGTTACCACGTCGTCGGCGTTCCTTTCACGCACTAAATTAATGGTGGAGCTCACGCGAACGGTTTTTACGCGTTTTGTCGTAATATGAAAGAGGAAGCGTATTCGGTAGCGTTTGAAGACAATTTGATCTAACTACTAAAGTATGTGATCAAATTTGGATGTTTGTTAGAAGTAAACGCGGACACCGCTAAACTGATTTTGATGATATATGGCATCCAGAATATGTCACCAAACTGAAAGCCGAAACTAAATCCAAAAAACACGAAGTTGCTAGGAAAACCTATAAGTCATTAAAATTGGAAAAGAGTCTGCCGGATTTTTGGAAATTTCCGTCTGTGATGTCTGTCAGGTTCAATATTCTGCTGTCTCCCTGCATTCACGTGACTTACAGTAGCAAGCTTACCTCCCGCGTTGTCCATTTAAATGCGTTAACGCCTGAATATAATTGGCATCGACTGGCGGTAATCGAATCTCGGATTGGATTCGAATATGGCTTTATTGGTGCTGACGTGTACTGAGAATGCACTCTGATTAGAGGTTGGATATTATGTGAGGAATTATTTGGATATAATATTGGTGAGTGTATTATGTTTTGGAATAAATATAGCGTAGCTGTGTAAGCGGCGATAGCCTAGTTGGGTGTGGAACGAACTGCCGAGACGAATGTCTGTAGGTTCACCTCTGACTTTTCTAAAATGTGTGTATTCTTTTTAAATTATCACTTGCTTTAACGGTGAAGGGAAAGGTCGTGAGGAAACCTGCATGCCTAAGTAGTTCATTATAGCAATTTTGAGGGTGTGTCATGTTTATCAAATCGAACTAGACCAGCGTTGTGGACTAAGGTTTAAGCCCTCTTAATAGAAGAGGAGGCCTATGCTCAGATAGAGCCAGTATATAATACTGGGCTATTATTAATATTATTACAGATAAGGGTAAAGCGCAAAAGAATTTTAAGATAGTTCAATATTAATCCACTATCTGACAATAACTATCATGTTATACTACGATGTCGATGGAGCGATAAACTATGCAATAAATTTATTACTTTTTTTCTTAATGTTATTGAATGGATTCTACAACGCAAAAATAAATATTATGTTTGCATTTTCTTAGCTGTAGGTTATGAAAATTTCAATCCATTGAACGACCACAAAGTTAAGACACAGTTAACTACAAAAGTAGCTAACCAAATTCAAAATTTCAAATCGCCTTTAAACTTTTGTGTTAAAAATTGCGATTGAAGTTAATGTGTAGGATTTTGAAAAGTTAAATTTATTCAGTTACTTTTGTGACTGATAATATATTAAAACTAAAAAATATTTAAAATGGAATCCAATGTCAATAGAGCTCTCTATTGACTTGCACCGCGTCAAAAATAGCTGGATTTTCTTCGTGCCGCCGCTTGTGTCATTCCGAGGCTGTCACTGAAAATGTGCCTTGAGTACGGAAACCCTATGTTTGACTTTATAATTGACACAACCTTATGACGTATTTAGATTTTTATTTTATTTGTTTTGAGTACGAGTGTCCCTCCAGTTAGGTACCGCTTCCTGTTTGTATGACATTTTTTTTTTTTTTGTTTTCGCGGAGAAAGTGTCTTATGACTACCGCTCAGCCTTCGTGGGGGGCGACTGAGCGGTTATGTTGGGGTCACCGTGCCTTACGACCCGGCATTACGCCGCCCGGATTTGATGTCGACCTTCAGGCGACCGCCGGGCCGAGTCCCTAACCTATATACAACGCACGGCATACCAACTAAAACTCCGCGGTGGCCCTCTTCGGCGCATTAGGGACGACTGCGAGCTTCCTCTGACGAAAATGTCTAAGTCTACTTCCACAGCCGCCCCTGCGCGGTGCCGCCTAGTGCGGCCCGTCTCCTGTGAGGGGGGGGGGGGGGGGCTCAGGAGGGGCTCAGGGGCAGCATGAGGCCAACTGCACACTGCCGTCCGTCCCGGGGGTCAGCCGAAGATTGTGCAAAGACGCACAAAAATGCACAAGGGCGGACAGCCCCCTGCTGCCCGCCGACGACCCCCATCGTGGCCCCTATTAGTCGCCTTTTACGACAGGCAGGGGATACCGTGGTGAAATTCTCCAAACGCCCCCAATCCACAGAGCGGTTCCTGTTTGTATGACATGCCAGTTTCAAGGATTGCTGTTTTCTATTTAATAAGATTATGACTCTGTTTGCAGGACTTTTTTTTGTTCCAAATTGGGTTTATTGATTGGTATTTTAATTAATTGCTAAATTACAATTGTAATGGTTACTGTGTTTCGCGGTTATTGGGGGTGAGGTCCGCTATTTTATAAGTAGCTATCCCCCGTTCGGATATACTATAGTGCAGGTAATTACGCGACTCACAGACTATTTATCTAACTTAAGTCCGGTTTTAAGATACAACGTTTTCTTAACAATTTTGTGCGATGGTAAGATCGGATTCTATAGTGGACTTCTGCATACTTAAGATCGAATTTTCCATAGTACCGCAGGACTTAAGTTGACAAGGGCAAGAGACATTGTCAGTCTGAGCTAAAGTTCCAAGTTCAGTGTGGTGTCCTTATAATTATTATAAAGAATCAAGTATACTAACTAGTCGAATAGCCTTTTAGATAAAAAAAGTGATTCAAAAAGTAAATTTTGATAAATTATGCCAAAACACGAAATAACTCCGGAATCCATTATTCGTCAAACTATAAAATTAAAACACTATTTAGGAATCCATCAATGAATAGTCATTCCTTACATACCCGGTCATGGCATGTTGTTAATTGAACAACGCACTATCCGACGAGCAGACTTCAAAGCGTTCCTTACTGAACGTTTATGCATCCTCATTACGGATCTCAGACAGCCGAAATACTAAGACGGACATTTTTGAAATCTTAAGAACGTGTTGATATGTGTATTTAGAACGATTTTAAGAAACGCATTGTAGAATTGTAACTCTAAATTTTGTTTTAAAGGATGTACTGGTCGTAAAATATTTGTATTCGTTTGTAGTACACACACATAAAAACAATACTAAATACTGTAATATACAATGGATTTGTTGCAATATATGCAATATTTTGCTATAATACCATCGTAAACTGGAATTAAAATCTGCCATAGTGGCCCTGGCATTTGTTTCTCGTTTCGTGATTAGCTGGTGTGTGGTGGTTGGTGGTCTGGTTTCAAACAGGCCGGCATAATTCTGTCGACTGGCGTGGGGTAATCTTCTCTCATCAACCGACTGTCTATCTGGACCCTACTCCACTTACCATCAAGTAAAGTGAGGTCATTTGCCCGTATAAAAAAATGGAGTGACTACTCGTATGCTGGTAAGCGATATTATAAAGAGTAAAAATCAAAATATGGGCCCGGGGCAATGGAAAAACTAAATGCATTACGACTACATGTCGTAATGCATCCGACGCGTATGTAATCAGTCGAAATATGTTTTTAATAACTTTTCCGAACGCGTTGTTCTTTATAATCGAGATTTTAAATTAACAATATATTTGTTCTGGGAACGATTTTTTAAACTAATAATTTTTAAACTGCGTTTATTAATGGTTTCTTATGTTTACGAGAATGTAAGACATTTAAATAAAACAATTTTACGGATGTTATCGTGGTTTTTATATTATAATTTTCTCCCGACGTTTCGAAGATTTCAGCCTTCTTGCCCCCCCGTGAACATGTGGTCGCAATCTTGGGAGAAAATAGTAGTATAAAATCCGTAAAATAGTTTTATTTCAATGCATTTGACTTTCTGAATTCAATTTTGTATAATATTTTTCATATGAGTGCTTTTGATGGTCACTGTTTATTTGAAATAGAATGTTGGCCAAGAAGGGGTTGTACGCCGTGATGGTTAATTAACCGATCTTTGATCTGGAGAAGATGATGAAAGTCCTATATTAAAATAGTTTCTAAGACCTACCCCAAGGTTGGCTAGGAGAGAATGCCCACGGCATTAAGCCCGTCTGTGTACCACGTATATAAGTAAAGTGTAAATAAAAAATAAAATGTTTTATTATCACCTTAATTGTTCATTTTCAATGGTGATATTGTAGTAATTTAGTTTTTATTCACATGTTACGTTTGAAACTCTCCATGCCCCTTTCGACGTCGTATTCCCCAGGCAGCTCGTATGTAGTGTTAAACAGGCTAGCATAACTGGCACTACTATACAAGATATTTATACAGCACTATACACATACAATTTACCTGGTATATGCATTCTAACGAGCCTTAAAAAAGTAAATCTCAGCAAGACATTTGAAAAGCAAGCCCGCGCCTGCGCTATACAACTTACATAAGCAGTGTTTAAATTGTCTCGCAAGAGATCTCTGAGCGTAATGAGGCGTCCTAATGACGGGGTCATTTCATACTAGCTGCAACAAGTTCGTCATAATAAGATGCTTGTTTTGTCTTCAATCCAGTTCTATACAGTTTCTTTGTTTCAGTCTCAAGTACTGTCCTTAGGTTTTAATGTTTTATTCCACCCTTTTTTGTACTGGAGAAGATATACGATACGGTCGTGTGTGCTTTGCTGTTTATTTTTTAACTAGGTTTTGCTAAGTAAGCGTAGCGTAGGACGACCTCCGACTCGCTGGTCCGACGACATTTGTAGGATCGCCGGTGGACGCTGGATGAGGAGAACGGAGGACCGAGCAACGTGGCGCGCTCTAGGGAAGGCCTGTGTTCAGCAGTGGACAGGTGTAGGCTGATGAGGTGAGATGAGATCTTGTTAAAAAAACATCTCCAAGATATTTTCACGTAGAATAAGAGTTGTCTGTCTGTGTAGTGCTGACATTTTAACAAAGTTGCTGCATCTAAAACGGGCTGATTAATTTAAATTTTCGAACTTGGCAAGTGGAACTGTTAGGAATGTGTATTTTAGATTTCCTAAATTTGATTAATGGTCGCTTCCACCCTTAAGGAAAACAAATCCTATTAAATTAATGTGATACCGCCATGTTTTGATAGTTAGAGACCCATAGAAAGTCAAGGATGGTGGGTGGAAACTAGAATGAAAACTGCAAATCTTCAGTATGAAGTATTGAGTTTCTTTGACGGCAAAGTTATTCCACTGCATTTTATGCTGAGCGAAGTAGTGCATGGGGTGTAGATATATGTCGACTGACGAGATAATTATCCCTCACTGGTCATCACAATTATGTCGGCCTGATTTAAGCAACACGAATACGGGCTGATGATTGAACGCGACACACTTGCGTGGACTGTGGCGGGTTTTATAGCTTTTGTGCGGTAGTCGCTATTGCGGATACAATAGGGTAGTTAACGACGTTTTTTTAAATAAATTTGTCAAAAATATATTTTATCCAAAATCTATCAGAAAAAGAATTTTCAAAGTCCACGCAAAATAATACATAAGTTATGAAAATTGGTAGAAAGAGAAGCTGTCAAATTACAATAATAGTGAAATATGACGTCACCCATTGCCACCGGCCATAACGCTGCGTGGGTGAGAACAGGACAGCGCGATAACCCCATCACGCCCCCACTTTTGCTCACAATAATATTTCAAACATGAATTACTGCTTTATTTTCCAACCGATTTTGATGTTGATTTCACAGAAGAATTTCTTGTTTATATTATTTTCTGTTACATATAAAATAATAAACTAAATCAAACATGGGAAACTACGCTATTATCTTGACACGAGCAAAGTTGAGTGCTAGTTTTTACATGCTTTGTCCTCTTGGGGACAGTTTCCTAGAATTAATGTACCATTAGGCGTTATTTATAATATAAAAATATTGAAAAGGTATGTACCTGGCTTCCAAAAAATAAAATTTATTTAATAAATAATATAATAGCACAAAAAAGCCTTCATTTTATGTTCTGTGATTTAATAACGTATGTATTTCCAAGTAAAATTCGTGGATATGAAAGTGCTTTTATTTTTAGCAGTAACTTTTTAATTAACATAGTTTAATTTTGATTTATGGTAAATTGTATCGCGCAAATGGAACTGCCTATAAATATGTTAATTAGGTTTATTAATTAATGCTTTTATTTCATCAATTTGTCACTTTTTAATTTTTTTTTATTCACTATCAATTGATTTGTTCCATTATTATCGTTAAATCTGAGAATTATTAGAATGTAAATTTTAACACGTTTAATTGTCAATAAATCCCCTTTACCTGTACGATTCTGATAGCTATCCTACTATCAGAATGCCCGTAATTGCAAAAAGACGGATTCGCTCTTATAGACGGAATAGGGCCCCCTGAACTTGATTACTAGATTTTTACCAGTCATTCTCGGAATAAGTTATATATAAGTAAAGTTCCAAGAATAATAAACGCCTAAACGCACTCTGTCAAGTATGGTATCGAAAAATTCTGTATTCAGTGATTCTGTACCGAGCAAATCTTATTAGAATCATCCACTAAAGTTGACAACTTTTGGCTTCCAATTCAAAATCTGGTTCACAGTCCACATAGTATAATAACAGCGAGAATTAACCTTATACACGAAATATAGAATTAGTTTTTCTTTGACAAGAAAAATCAATTTATAATATTCCTTACAATACTTATCTTCCTCGTAATATCGCCTGCATCGTAAGTACTAAGGCTTCCTTTCCTGATAGAATTTAATTTATATCCCGTCCTTTAGAATTAGTTTACATGTAAGGATGCTTTTAATTTATGTACTCCTGGTATTTGAAAACGTTCTAACCTCCTCTTTGAGGTTATTTCTGTCCCACGATAACTGAAACGATATAGAAAATTGGAATTTCCAGCAATGAATATATAATTCAGGTCAGAGGACCCTATTCCGTCTACGAGGGCAAAATCCGTTTTTTTTGAAATTATGGGCGATCTAATTAATGGACAATTTTGATAGATGTATAGGTAAAATAGTTAAAAATTCCCTTTTGTACCTATACTATTCTCATAGCTATCCTTCTATAAGAACGCCCGTAGTTGTGAAAAGACAGATTCGCCCTTATAGACGGAATAGGGCCCCCTGAACTTGAGTAGTAGATTTCTACCAGAAAACCTCGTAATAAGTTCATCATCATCATTTTAGCCGGGAATCGTCCACTTGGACTAAGCCTCCCCATTGAGCGCCATAGGAATCGGTTCTGGGTCGCCCTCATCCATCGGACTCCGGCGACCTTCACCAGGTCGTCGGTCCATCTCGTGGGGGGCCTTCCTACGCTGCGTCTCCTGGTTCGCTCTGAATAAGTTATTAATACATTATCAATCAGTGTCACTAACCTAATTTTCCGTCAAATAATTTCATAGCAGACGAATCATAAACCACTGACAATAAGGCGGTAATGCCCCGCATAATGTATTATTTAGATCAAAACCAATGTCAGCAGATAAAAATATCCATGTGTCGATTCGGAAAATCGTAATGATATTTCCTCCCAAACTGTTCATTATGCGAGCCATTATTGTGCTGACAATAATGCAATAAATATACATATTTTTGCATAACAAACTACTTTTATCGTGTCATCTCGGCTGGCAAGTGTCACACGCAGTGCCGGCTTGTGCCGACTGCTGTCTTACCGTTATATTCATACAGATACGTAATTGGGGAGAAGGGGGATATATTTTATAAAAAAAAAATGGTTTATGGATGCTTGGCCTACGAATGTTTAGGTTTGATTTTGTTCACCGGTTAGTACTATAATAGTGTCATTTTGACATTGTGTTACTAAATAGAACCATATGCTTGTCTCCTTGAAAATAAAACTTTACAATAAGTTTCTCGAACCGTTGATGTAAAATAAAAGAGTGTAAGTTTCGAACGAAATAAATATTAATAAAAAGTAATTTTAATTTTACTCGCCGTAATGCCACTATTATTATTTTAAGAGAATTCGTCGCAGTAGCAACATCATACTTTCAGTTAGAAATAAACTCACGCAGACCCCATTTTCACACTAAACTACAAAATGACAAAAAATCAGAAACCGTGAAGTAAAACCAAGATTTTTTATGCTAACATTCGTTATTCATGGATGATGTTTTAAAAAACGTTAGCAGAAAAAAAAACGAGTATGTGGTTTCATTTAGTAATGCTATGTCAAAATTAACTTGTATAAAAATTGTAATGACTGAATATTATAAGACTTAACGTCTAATATCACTAGGCACAGTGCAGTGCTATGTAGTGTTTATCTCGGATTTTTCGCGTGTTGATACTATTAATCGACTTCCCCAAAATGTATTACTATACTTAATAGGTAATAATAATTTTGGTTGCGATAATAAAAAAAAAATGTCTAATAACCGATTCACTTTGTTCATGCCAAAAAACACTTTTTGGGCCACCGTAACAAATCTAACTACATCCCTGTACGAAACTGACATTTCTTGATTATATGAGAGCACGCGAGACACGACAAACTTCCAAATGCGGCTCGTGAAATAAGTTTTCTCGTTATACGGTCCAAATCAACGATTGTAAGCGCTATGACGGCCGCATAAAAACCTGCCATTTTACCGTATTGACGTTCCGACAGAGAATTATGACATTACGAATTGAATGCCTATAAAAATGTTATTGCTCATTGGTTATTTATTTTGAACGTTTGACTTATATATTCAAATTTTCCTCTAATGGCGCATGGTGGAATAGGCAAAGGCTTGAATTGCGGCCATCAATCATAGCTTTTCCATTAAAAAAACTAGGTTGATACGACCTGTCACATTGTATTTTTCAATTGTAATGAGATTTGTGTTAAATTCTGTGAGTAATATGTTGATAAGTTAGTTTAGTTAAAGAGAAATAATTTGAGTATGCACTGGATAGATTAGTTGAACTGCCCAATCCACCAGGGCGTGATATATTTAGGTTTCTTATAAAAACACGTTGCCAAAACATGGCCGAGTGAAATGTGTAATAAATGACATCGGAGGGTTGTGAGTAAATCTCGACTGTTATTGAAGCTCGGAGCGCGGCACGTACAGAACCAACTACACCGACAACTATATTACTTCTTAAACTATAGGTAGAAGTTAACTCGTGTGTTAAAGACGTATAGGTGGAACATTTTCTGATGTATATAGACTATTCAAAGGCGGCAGGGTGGTGAATGGTGAGGTGCTAGTTTGAAATTGTAGAGTATGATTTTTCGATCGGAAATGAACCTGTAGTCATGACTTTTCTACCTACTCCTTTGGGGATAAGGCGTGTGTTTTTGCCTAGTCTACTCAGACATTGGTTTGCAGTTATTCAAGTGACGATGAAATTATTGTTTCCTAATTCCAATCCGACATCTAAATCTAAATAAAATGTATTTGTAATATTTTATAATTGATTTCTATGTTAGTGACGTCGTAGGTTTTTATAAACAAAATTAGGCTATAATTCACATAATAATGGAGGATTATTACGCTATCCACACAGCCAAAGGAATTTCGAATGCATTGCCTACTTCAAGGAGTCATCAGAGTTTATAATGGGCTTTCAGTAATCTCACCACATATTGCCATAGCATCACTATATACAGGTTTGAGTGAGTTGCCTAAATCACCCAGTCAAGCCGGGTTGAAGCCTATCCAACGATAAGACTATCTACGAACTACAATAGACTTCCAAAAATATTTTACTATAAAAATTTGCATTCATACCCAAAGTTTCACGTGAATAAACGTTGGAATTTTATCCCTCAAACTATAAAGGAAATTTTTGTGAAAACTAGAAAGTAGGAACCAAATAATAAAATCGGGAATGGATGTCCTTTTTCATCCCGCCAGATGATAAGACACTGTGAATCTTGGGGCTTATAAGTGTCTTGGTGAATTTAGTCTTTTTGATAACCCCGAGACGATGTAAAATGGAGTTCTAACCTCTGTGGGGCTAACCGAGGAGCTTAGCGCAGGCACGGACTTAGTGAATTATTGAATGGCCATTTCCCTAAGCTATTGCATAAATCCGATAGAGTATTTGTAACGGTTGCTGATAATATATTATTTATTTTAATATCGTACGAAATATATTGAAATATTATATTATGTAAAGAAAAAAATTAAAATGATATTAAGAGTACTTATCTAGAAATTCACAAAGGCTTGTAAGTCAAGCGAAATATATAGTTATATAATTTAAATGTTAAATAATATTAAGGTACATAATCATTTTCAAAATAAAAACCGTATACTATAAATCTAGTTCTATTTTATATTATATAGTCATATTTAAATTCATGGGATGATTAAATAAATATGTCCCCCATTACAAGCCCAACTCCGCTCCTGCACAGAATGTTTACCGACCAGTGGTCTGGAGCATAATAAATAGCATAAGTTGCTAAAGTGGGCCCAGGCTCAACAATAGAGGCTTTGTTTTGGGACCTCTTGTATTAAGGACCTGCTATATTTATGTCCATAGGGTGAAATTAATTTAGTTTTATCAATAAAATTTGTGAGTAGTTAAAGTTAAAGCCGTGTAGAGATTAGGGGATGTTCTTTTAGATATTACAGTATTAGTGATTTCAATTTATGATTTATATTCAATATATTTAGTTTAACAAACTTTTTACTTATTGATTTATGTGTTGTTTTTTATTTGAAAACCATATTATAGGATTTCTATTAGAGTTTGTTCATGATAGTAAATGAATATGACGACTTAATACATTTTTTTTTGTATGCATGTATGCGACATATATTTTTTATGATTCGTACATAAATTAAAAGCAAAAAGATAGTCTTTTGAGGACAAAAATGTTTTGAAGTTTTTATTTTTCTTTTTACGTAAAATTTTTGTCTCATTTTGAATTTTAACAAGGCTCTTGCTATTAGGGACGCAACTACAACGTTTCACGTCAGAGATTTGGGCTGCTACCCCATGTTCAACAGATTAATGGATAGATTAAGTCCATTGGCCCATTTTTGTCTAAAGTTGGACCTAACATTTTAAAATATTAGCCGTATTAAAAGTAAAAGCCTAAAGTTTAAATCCTTTGGGGTAATAATCGATTGCTACGAAGGATAGACGAATATTATAAAATAGATATTGAAGTTCGCGTGAAACATTACCAGATATTACTTGGAGAGGATTTAAGAAATGATTGATGAACTGATAGGATTACATTGATTGTAAAAGTTTATTTTCATCAGCCATGTATTATATTATCGACGGTTGTAAGGCGAATAGACTTAAGTGACATTTTCTTTTAAAAAAAAATTAACTACTTTAAAAAAACATAGAAAAAAGGTACTGATTTTAAATATGTTTGAAACTTAGTGTCGTAAAAATTGTCGTCTAAGTCAATTAGGCAATCGTCGATATACTGTTTCACTGGTGGGCACGGGCCTAATCTATTACTGAGAGGGATCAGGCCTTAGTCTATCACGCTGGCCTAGTGCGGATTAGCAGACTTCACATACCCTCAAAAATATATTTAAACAAAATGCAGGTATGCAAGTCGCCTTACGTTGTTTTCTTTCACTGTTAAAGCAAACAATAATTCACCTCAAATATAATCTAAATGGATTAGAAATATAAATTAATTTACAATAGTTCTGAGCCGGAATTCTAAACCATAAAATTACATATTATGCAAACGTTCAGGTGTTTGATAATGTTTCGGCCAGTTCAGATTGACAGTAACAGTTAATGTTACTATTACGTTTTCTTAAATTGACATTTATGTTGTGGCCTCTCTTACGGTTTTTACTTTAGCGACGCGTGTGGTGTGATAACTCTTATGGCTTATACTTTAGCTGCTACTTTAGCGGTTCATGAAAGCTGTTAATGGAATAGAAATTATATTATGGATAGTTCACTTTCTATACACAGTTCGGTGGGTGTAGAATTTTGTAAGTTGTCCTTAATTTGATTGAGTATTGATTAATAGACGTGGGTATTGATGTAGATTATTGGAAATGTATTATATACTTTTGAAATGAACATGGAAAACTTATAACCTTTTTTAGCTATGATATTTACCATGAATATTGAAGTGAGTTGCTAATTACTGGTGGTAGGTCTATTATATATGAGAGTCCGCCTGGTTAGGTACCACCGCAATGTCTATTTCTGCCGTCAAGCAGTGTGTAGTCACTGTTGTGTTCCGGTTTGAAGCAAATTGTAGTCAGTGTTACTACTGGACATAATAAAACTTAACATCTCTTGTCTCAGGATGGCGAGCGCAGTGGAATTCCAAACAATACTTTGTAATTCAAGATGTTGGATGGTGATTCTACTGTTTAAGGACGGTCGTATCGCTTACCATCAGGTGAACAGCAAGCTTGTTTCGTCATTCAGGGAAATAATAAAAAAAACATCTATCCAGACAGACTTTCACATATGAGAGATCTACCACCAGTTAAACTTTATTATATTGTATAAAACGACTCCCAAAACTACATATACGGGGTATAAATTTACTTTACAAATAGTTAATGGCACCCGAATATCCCATGCACATAAACCAGCGGGCACTAACTAGTATCCCGCGGGAGAGGGTGTCAAGCCGGCCGTTAATATTAACCTACGCTTAGCTACATAGAACTGTGGGTTAACACTAATCTAGAACGTTCTAAGTCATAGTTTGTTGCAATTTTGCTGTTGCTGTAAGAGCGATTTTTCTTTGAATAAATTAAGATCTCGGGGTCTTGACCTACTTGTGGAAAAGTAAGGTTTATAGAAACATTACATTACCAATTACAGGAATATTAAGCCAGTATTATTTAGAAATGGGCCATATGTATTTTATTTCCTATAGAGTCTATCGCCATATAAGCCACTAATCCTAATCCCATTTAACTTTGATATCTTAAAGTATCACATTTTAAACCATTTATTTTCACACTAAATCAATTAGTTGCTAACTATATTCAAATAGAATAATTACATACAAAACAAATAAATAACATTTGCACTCCGACATCAAACTTCTAAATCCATCCCTGATTAAACTGCTACACACATGCATCGCGAACATCGCGCCGATTGCCGAACTTCTCGTAGTAAGTATGCATAGCATAATTATGCAAATAGAGCCACGTCGGCGCTGTCAGAGAGTAAACACCGTTGCGACGTAAATCCGCGCTGTGTCACTAATACTCGTAATATTACTAACGTGTTCACAAGTTTTGTCGACCGTGTGTAGTCAAATATTTGCAGTTGATTATTGGTGATTAACAATTTAAGTTAATGCTTTGCTTTTGGTGATGGTAAATAGGATTTTAGGTTGTTTACTTAATGGTTTAGTTTGCGGTTATGGCTGTCGGATTGACTGCCCGTTATTTTGGGGGATAAGCTAAACAATGGATAGAAATAAGCTAACGCGTTATCTGTGGATTAGACAGAGGAGACATATATCCCACACTTTATGAGTTCATTCTAGAATTAACGCCACATTGGTCATTTATTTCATTTTGGGCAACTTGGGCGGGATGCCTTAAATTGTATCTAATTGAAAGGTCTTTACTTGACCTCGAAATTGTGCCCAGCATTAAGTCCAAAGTGTAAATACGCTGCCACCAGACTAATGAGGCGAGGTTTCTCTTTTTTCTGACATGGTACAATGTCCATTTGATATCCTTCTTTAGCGGCGTAAAGGTCTACTGTAGAGGAACAGATGGTGACGTTCCTCTACGGAAGGGAATGATTCCCAGTCAGGCAGATGTTGCGCCTGACCGGCCGCGGCCCCTCCTACTGTTCCTATTCGGAGGTGGTATAAGTGCAACGCGTCGCTCAAATTGTGCAAGTGTAATCCAGAATCGTCTGTCGCCATCTTCGTGATTGCTATGCGATAAATCACTTCAGTTATGTCAATACCACATAGGTCTTCTCGTAGTTCTATTGATGTTGACGAGATGGCGGTGAGTATACTAATTGTACCGCCATACTTCCACTTACACTATAATCTAATAAAAATGCCTACCAAAAGCCTTCACATTCCACAATCACAAACAGCAAGCTTGGTGACAAAACGCAGTCTCGTACGAGATCATTTAATTAACTATTAGTGAGTGCGACGAATTTGTTCGTTTAAATCGAATGGATTCGTTTCATTAGTGCACAGTATCGAGATAACCGCGCAATAATTGCACTCCCAGCGGCAATTCATTGGGACCGTGGCGTCGTGATTGTCGCGCAGGGACGGACTGAAGGGTTACATGGGGGACAAAATACGTTGGGGTTTGAAAAAAAAATTTTAATGACAAGGGAACTGGATTATTTTGATTTTCGTTTTTATGATATGATATTGACTTACTAAGTTGATGTAGAAATTAAACAAATGTCTGAGTTGTTGGGTTTTGTTCCTGTAAGATTATCGTAGCCCCAATCAATGTCTTCTTTTTTCCCAATTTATTACTCATCCGTAAATGTCAGCATAAAGTATACCCAGAACTATTTGTACCGGGTAACCTTTACTCTATTTTGAAAATAAATGACGTAAAACAGTAAAACACACTGAATTGAGCAGGATCGTGTTTTGCCTCTGATATGGGATAAGCATATCCTGTATTACATTTCATAACAAACATTCGTAGTGTCTAACCTTTCGAAGGTGAAATTAGCTTCTGTATGTCAAAATTCCATGTCAACAGAAATACAAATATTTATAGGCAAGTTATCTAAAGCTGTCGCGTAAAACAAATTCACATGTTGCGTGTGTAGTACCTGTGAATAAGCTAACGCCAGTGTGACATGACAACGCAATGTTCACGCATCAATAAAGCCAGAAAATATAGCATGATGCCTTGCATTTATGTATCGGTCCTTTCAATAATAACATAAAAAAAAAGATTTAAAATTCTGTGTACAATTATATTGTTGGGAGTACTGTAAACGTGCCAAATTTAATTTATCGACTTATACGGGGGATCTTGGCATTTATATCCCCCACGGAGTACAGCCCTGCACTCGCCTTACATATTGCGTCGTTTGTGATAGTAGATGGACAAGTAGTACGTACAATTTGTCGCTTGATCGGCTGCAGTAAGGCTAGATCTTTGCCATTTTAAAGCATCTGTATCTGAGCTACAATATTTACTGTCGTAAAGTACCTATAGATAAAGTTTATAATTGAATGACTAGATCAAAGATGCTCGTTTCTTAGTAAGGGTTTCTCATAATAAATAACACTATTGCAGAACTTTGATTTGAATGTTATGGTGCTTATTACCTGCTGATAAATGCTATAATTATTAGTAAACAGTTGCGATATCAACAAAGGTTATATTTCATTGCGCTAGCCACAGTAAAACATTAGCTTCAATATACCCATTATTTAATACGCGCACGGCATAATGACCCCTTTGAACCTACTTGTAAGTGAAGTTCAATAAAATGTTGACTGACAAGAGATTACCCCTCACCAGTCGGCATTATTACGCCGGTCTATGGGAACCAGATAAACACAGGCTGATCCTTGAACGCGACACACGTAAGCCACTATGGCGGGTTTGAACAAAAATAATACTTATACATCGCAATAATTAAATTGATTGTTCGGCAACCCAATTAGTACATGTTGGAAGGTATGCGTTGTCGAAATTTTGTAATTAAGGATGTAAAACGTCGACTCTGGGGCCTTATTCTCTATCCCGCACGTTATTTTAACAGTGCGCAACAAGCACGTAACACAACGCATCATGTTTAGGACTATAGAAATTTGGCTTACAGAATACCATTCCACGCACATTTCTCGAAGATAACATGACACGGCCGCGTTACGCGTTTACACTGTCATACAGAATAAGGGCCCTGTTGACATTGTTGTATCAATTATGTAGTATTTAGTTCGAATAAGTTTGTCCGCAGTAATTAGTATTAGGCGTGGACTATGATCTAAATCTCAGTTCCTATGTCGGTAGAATGTTGGAACATTTTTATATTTAAAAACTACCTGTATGCTAAGTACCTACATCTATACAGTTAGTTTATTTCTATGATTTTTTTTATTTTTTAGTCATCGATTTATATCTGTAGGTAGAATATACGTCAATGAATGTAACAGTGTATGATAATAGACCTAAAAAAATACATATTATAAAACAAACTCCCGTTTTCTGTCTGTATGTTATCGATTTTCTCAAAATCTACTGAACAAATTTTTATGAAATTTGATATGGAGATAGTTTAAGACCCTGGGAAGGTTATCGGCTATTTTTTATCCCGGGAAACTCTTTCATACGGGCAAAGCTGTGAGCAAAAGCTAGTTCTGCAAATAAGGATTTCTATTTTTATTTCTTCTTAGTAACTATAATATGGGACAGATTTAACAAGATGGGATTATGTTCATATCATATAGGTAGATGGCATTCACCAGCGATCGTTTTAAGGAATTTTATTCTTCATGACATTTTTAAAGACATAGCGAATGTTAAAGCTTCTTGCTCCCTTGTGACCATGAAGGCTGTCTTCGAAACGTCGGAAGAAAATAAAAAACGCGATAAAATCCCTAAAATAGTCTTATTTCAATGTCAAATATAAGAAATCATTAGGCTTCTTGCTTTTACAACACAAAAAAGATGTTTTTATAGGTACCCGAATGATACGCTGAAATGTAACCAGAATACCCGCTTTCGTCATATACTCCGTCCTATGATGTGATAGGGGGTAAGTTTAGCACCGTATCGGGCACAAATTCTGATCACAAAAACCTATTATCGATTTGCCTAACCCGAGACTCGAATCCAGGACCTAAGAGCAGCGTCGTGCCGCGCACGTAACAACTACGCTATCGAAGCAGTTGCTATAACTTTACGTTCTAAAAGATATTGCCTTAAAACGAGATTATAAAGGAGGATTATTAGAGTTTTTTTAAAGGTATTTAAGGCAGTTTTTGTAACGGCATAATTTATCAATACATATATTAAAATCCCTTTGTCTCACGTTTTCCGATACCTTCAATATCTCTTTACTATGCAGATGCTTCGTATAAACCAATCTTTGGAGCTATTTAATATTTTATTACATTTTTATGGCAGCACTGGCTGTTGCTTGGTTCCT
Organism: Manduca sexta; assembly: GCF_014839805.1. Classification (NCBI taxonomy): domain Eukaryota; kingdom Metazoa; phylum Arthropoda; class Insecta; order Lepidoptera; family Sphingidae; genus Manduca; species Manduca sexta. The sequence goes on from NC_051136.1 coordinate 13,100,674, forward strand.
TTGCGCTTATTTTTTATCGAACGTTCGAGGTGCGAATAAGCTTCATTTCACTATACTATAGCAGAAAATATATAATACAAAGTTTAGAAATTATGACTAATTTAATTCGAGATGACAATTTTTATATTACCTAGTAATAAATAAAAAAAAACAAAGCTAAAAGTTAGTTGTGGTATTTATGATGTTTTGCAGGTAACGCGTAAAATCAACTACAAAACCATGTGGCCCAATACCTCTTTCGAGCTGGATTATAAATGATTTAAGTTTCAAATTCTATTTAGATTAAAATAGTTCCAAACAGGTTTCTACGATTTATAGTGAATTCCTGGTACAAAATAAGTATTAAAAAGTTAGAGGCAAAGGCACACACTGATATGCCGCGGTGCCAAGCTGTATAAATATTTAAAAATTCAATTTGAATGGGTCGCATTAGAAACGCAATTTGAATTTGGAACGAGCACGGTTATTCTTCACGCTTCTTATTTTGTAGGGTGGCCATAATTTTAATATGAACCGGAAATGATACTAATCCGAGAGTACGTTGAATGAATGTGTTAAGCTTTGTTTTGGATTATAAAATAATATATATGGAAGTAAATATTATGCTCTTATACTTCACTCTTAAGAATAAGAATGATGATATTTTATTGACTTATTGTATAATTTAACTCCGAAGTAGATTACTTTTGCCTTTTTTATGCACATGAAATTAAAAAATAATATTATACAATCATTAGTATATTGCCTGCTTTTGAGAAAGGAAGAGGCTCTTTCTTGATCTCTAAATCGTATCCATCTGGAAATACAAGTTTAGAGTACAACAGTATTGCACTGGAAAGAAACAAATTTTAAATGCTTTTATTATTTTACCGCAGCAAAAACCGTATTACAACAAGCAATAAAAGAAAAAAAAAACATATTTAAAACAATACAACAACAAATATAAAATTATACAACAAATAAATACATGTCAAAAACTATCAGACTACTAAAACGCACAAATCACAGTCACCCTACAGCGCAAGAAGCCAAGATTTATTTCGGCTTACACGAGTCACTCGGAACTCGACTACAGTGTCGCGATAAAGGATCCGAATGAAAAGTTGCAGAACGGCCCGTGAAGGATGCCCCGCTCTTTACGCACAAAAACGAGCGACTTTATCACTCGTGCGAACGATGGATGGGCGATCGGCCGTGTTCGGTTGTTTTCGGACGCGCTCGGATTAAATATAGCCGCTGTCTACATACAGCGCCTTTTGTTGGCAGAGTAATATTTATATTTCGCCAAATATATTAAGTCCCGTAAACTATGAACTAATGTGTTTACCTTGTACAATTTCTGACTGTATGCTTTAATTTTTTTGTGTAACATGTTAGATTGTTGAAATACCGGGGTTACTTCGAGTGGCCTGTGGAGGAACCAGGAAGATCCTGCGCCTCTGGAAGGAGTAAGACTGGCTAGACCCATAGCTAGCATATCACGCACAACGGCCCGACCTACTACGGGCTAAGTGTGGAAAAAGGAGTCCCTCTACATAGACATTCATGAAATTGTCATTTTAGTAACAAAAATATGTTTACTACTTAAGGGTTTTAACTTTTGTTTCTAGGGTACTGCTTATATTAGTATTTTAAAACACAGTGAAGCATAAGGTTTTTAGCGTAGGTACAAATACGATAGTTTATCATTCACTTTTAAGGGTAGCCTTTAACACGATTTGCTATGTTCGAATGTTTTTGGTTACGAATTATTTGAAACTAGTTTTTGTATTGGATTTAGATTTTACTTTGTGAATTATAATTTGGTATTTATAGTCATATTTCATTCATTACAATTCCACAACAGAAATACTAAATATTATTTATTGAACGTTAACAATGTGTTCATGTGAATTATTGTTATGAAATAATATTTTTTATGAAATGTTTGTTTATTTTTTGATATGCAACAGACCAGAAATAAATATCATGAGTTTTTGTCATATGTATACGATTTAAGCTATAGAGCCTAAAAAACAGCCATACTATTGAAATGCCATCGGAAAAATCCGTTAAAGAGAATCTATCCACCCACAAATACATTCCACATGACAATCATTAACGTATAGCACTTTTGCGCAAGGCTTCGAGTTTTGTGAAGCCATTTTCTTAGAATAATTGTCCTGTGGATATACGCCTACAAGTCTGTTTATCTGATTGTTAAAATATAAATAAATTTAGTTAGAACCAAGAGATATTTAAAACAAAAAAATACGAGGACATCAAATCTGTGCTAATTATTTTCAATACGTTTTGAATCATCATTAAACATTAGGTGAATAAAATTATCTAACACGGAGGTATTTGAGCGCACTTCGTCCCCCTCGCCTTCCTGCCCCGTTACCCCCTCGCAGTTTCATAGCCGCAAATGGACCGCGAAATTGTACACGACTACACTTTGAACAATGGACATTATTGCAGTTTAGCTAACGACTAAATCCCACTTAAATAATACCTTAAATATCTCTAAAGCGGACGTGAGTTACGACGCCATTTTTATTGTGGGATTGAGATATTTCTTGCCGGCTTTGTGGAATGTTATTTGACTTTCAGTGTTGTTTTAAAATAGGTAATGGTTGCGATTTATAGTTGCGGTTTAGGTACGATTTGTCGAATTTTTTCTTAATTACTGGTGGTTCTCATATGTGAGAGTCTGGGTAGGTACCACTGCAATGTCTATTTCTGCCGCCAGGCGGCAGTGTGTAGTCACTGTTGTGTTCCATTTTGGAGGACATTGTAACTACTGGACGTAATAAGACTTAAAATCTCATGTCTCAGAATGGCGAGCCCAATGGAATACCAAACAATACTTTGTAATTCAAGGTGTTGGATGGTGTTTCTACTGTTTATGGGCGGTTGTATTGCTTCACATCAGGCGAACGGCAAGCTCGTCTCGTCATTCAAAGCAATAAAAAAAACTATTTTTATAGACGTTTTGAAATGTAATTCTGTTAAGTCATTTATCGATTGATAGTCTATAATAATATTATAAAGTTGAGAAGTGGGTATGTAGTTTTGAAGGAGTTAATCTCTGGAAGTACTGAAATGATTTTGAAAATTCTTTTATTAACAGGAAGCTATATTGCTCTTGAGTGACTAAGAGAATACCAATTTATGAAGTTGTTTACATCATTAAATTGTTCGTAAGTTACATAGTTAAAACTTATAAATCCTAAGACATTATAAAACAAAGTCCCGTCGCGTTTGTTTGAGCGTGATAAACTCAAAATCTACTAAACAGATTTGGATGAAATTTGGTATGGAGACAGTTTCAGACCTGGAGAAGGACATAGGCTAGTCTATATTCCGGGAAAACATATAGCGGGACTTTAATCCCGGAAAAACTCTTTCACGTCGGCAAAACCGGGAACAAAAACTAGTGATTCATTAACCCAAACCTTGAAACAGTTTGATGCGAATTTTGATCGAAACTGACATAAATTTGCATACTGTAGACTCCTATAATAGAAAAAGCATGTCACAATGTTAACTATGACAATGCTACGCCATTGTTTTTATTATATCGTGTATCCTTCGTTGGAGGTCCTTAAATAAATAAATAAAAAAAACAAGCCTTTTCCAGCAAATTTTCTTGTACCTATGCAAGTTTCCGTAATTTCTCTTAACGCAAAATTAAATCTGAATAATAATTAGAAGGCAGCCGCGGGCGAGTCTGAAATGTTTTCTGCGAAACTTGATTCTTGTCGTCTGTAAACTAACTCTGCCAATTATACGATGCTGCCGTTAATTGGTTGATAAGGTTGTTTTTCGTATAAACTCGTTGAGTAATTAAGACTTAGTTCTTATCAAACTAATTTATGCTCGCGGCTTTTGTCAAAGTTTCTGAATGAACAGACAAATGAAAATAGTATGAGGTATGCGAGATTTCAGGACGGGTACTATTGCAATATTTATTTTTGCCAAGCATTAAAGGTTAAGTAGTGTGGCTTCCGCGTTCCGCTAATAGAAGGACTGTGTATTTATTAATTGTTTAAAAAGATACATTGATAAGGGAGACTGTAGCATGATATAACTGAAATAATCTTTAATAGAAAGGGTTAGAGTCTAAAACGTGATATTTTTCAATAAATTGAATATCGCAAATGCTTTATAATAAAAACAAATGAATATACGTGTCGAGAAATAAAAGGAAATAATAGTATGAAGACATTAACTTTGAAAAAATAATTTTCCCTTTAATCGACGAAGAGAAAATGATAAAAGAGACATTTTTATTGAGTGTAAAGGTTTTCCTCGTTTTAACGTAGCCTTAAGGCTAAGCCAACAATTTCAATAAGGGCCGGCGCATATATAGCGGTGCGCAGCGTAGATTTTTTTACTATCAAAGTATTATCGATATTGTCTTCATAGAAATAATATTTGAAATCTATTAATGCAACAATGTAATGCCATTGATAACAAAATAAAACAACACTTAAATGTGCCTAAAACAAAAATACTGTTTCTTAATTTTTGTACTTACGATTATGTCTTTTTAAAACTTCATTTCGAAGAAAAAAATTAAAAACAGAAAATGAAGTAGTTTTCTTGGCGCACTTTACCATTTGTTTAAAAGAAACGAATACGCTGTCATTTGTCACTATCACAATAGGTCAATGACTAAATATAAAGAGGACAGGCCTCAAAAGTTAGCTATATGAATAAGTTATATTTATGTTAGGGAAATCGACGCAGAATTGTCAATATATATGTCTATCTCTTTTACTCAAAGCTTATTTGGAACGCAACAAAAAAAGACAAAAATAATTGCTTTCTTCGCATATGGCACTATTTCGTTTACTTCAACACACTGGGACCGCCTTGCGGCAGAAACGCTCATTTTATGCTGGCCAGTCGGCAAGTACATGTAGTGTCAGACGATGTAAACAAATCTTCATAAATATTGAATTTAAAGTAATATAATCATATTCTCAATTGTTCAGTGTGTTTATTAGTGTATTTGTTAAGTTTCGAAAATGACTCAGTGTTGTGTGAAAGGATGCAAATCGAATTCACGCAAGAAAGACCCCGAAATATATTTTCATAGGTTAGTAACTGTTTTTACCGAAAATTAGCAAATATCTTTGTATAATTACTTTTGGGATGTGTTTTGATCAATTAAAATGATATGTGGATCTGGTTTGTTAAGCTTTGGACCCTTTTAGGCGTGATTTATACACATTAAAATCATTATGTTTGTTTACACACGAGCTTAGGGATGGGTGGGTGGATTTGTTTAGAAATTATTGATATCGATATTTTAACAGACGCCCGTTTATCAGTTACGGTTTTGTCTTTGAAAGAATGTTAGAGCACACATCAATATTGTATTATTCAGAAGGACAAACTAAGTGAAATTAGAATAATTTTTTAAGATAACCAAAAAATTTAAAAACCAAGGCAAAATGAATTGAGAATATTGAGCGACGTGATTGGAATCCTACACCAAATACATATTTCTTTACATTTTGAGAAGATATGCATAAACCACACGTTTAATTAACGCGAGTAAAGATAACTGTTTTCCAACAATATTCGCGATAAGTAAAATAGTAATGATTATTATACTTCACCTAATAAGTAGTAATATTACTTTAATATATTGCTATGAATAAAATTAGAATTGTTACATAAAAGAATAGATAAACATAAAAGAAACAACATAAAGATGAAATGTAAGATATATTTTTACAATTGGCGGTCTTATGTTTCGAGCAACCTTTGCATGCACGGAAATAGATACATAATCATATTGTTGTTATTGCAAATAATTATTATAATTGATTATCTTAACCACCATTTTTACGGTTATTGATTATAGTTTGCTGAACCATAGTTATGTTTCTCGATCAAAGAGCATAATAATAAAATAAAATAAAACCAACCAAATAATTGCTGGCTACGCTATCTTATTCCATTTATCATGTATTAAATAAATATCTTAATCTGTAACTTAAATTTTTAGCAAGGAATAGTGCAACATACAAATATAGATCAAACACAACTGGATGTTTGTCACAACAGGTACTGCTTTGTTTAACAATTGTTACTTATAAATCAGTTTCAGTTTGTTTGTTTACATTATGATTTGTTATATTTATATTATGGTAGTTCCTAACCCCTTTCGTATTTGATCTTTTTGGGGCTTGTTTGTCTCTCTTAATTCTTCGATGTCGATACAAAATTTTCGGTACTAGCATATCACTATTGTAAGGGGCGGAGTCGGCACCATTTTGTTCATGAAATGTGCCGCATGTCACGTGACCATATTACCCATCCTTTATACTTCTTTTATCATTGCAATAGGTACATCACAACTGTCACTTGTCACTTTACTGCAAAGCAAAGGCCGTGACGTCTTAAGCCGTATACATAATATATTACATCATTTGGCGCTTAGGATGTTTAAGAATAAAACAAAACAAAAAAAGTGAAAATCATGAACTAAAATATCAGAATTTTGAAAAAGAAGAAATGTGAGTCTCGTGACTTTAGATCTAGTTTCATAAAATATAAACATTTGAGTATGTTGAAAAAATGAAATGGATCGATTTTGAATATTATTTCAATGCAGAATTTCGATAATAGTTTGCCAGTAAAAAAAATGCGCTGCGCTCCGCCATATATGCGCCGGCCCTAAGGCGTTTGTTTGGATTTCTATTTGTATAAAGGGTCTGAAAAAAAACGTTATATTCTATGGAAAACCTGTTAAAAAGACGTCTTTATTAAGATAATATTGATCCTATTAAATAAAATAACCTCACATTTATCTGCAAAGGCGTTAACAGAGGCGTACATACGTAAGAGTACATGCAAATTATGGCAAATATATGGTAAGAATTGAGGCTGCTGCCATATAATTCATTAAATTATCCCTCCACTGATCAAATCTACATATTAAAATAAAGTGCGAACACATCACAACAAAATCAATAACAAAATCCGTTTCGTTTATTTTAAACAATTATGGAATAGTGTGGATTCAATTAATTACAGCGGGCAGCTGACAAAAACTCCCGTGCCTATGACAAATGGGTCTCATAAAAACGAGCCAATATTACATTTGGTACGTGCCAATACAAAACGCAATCATTGGAACAAAATGTAACAAATGTTTGCAGAGATTTGTTCATTGTACGATGTTTTACGGTCTTTGGATTTTGCTGCTCGACCGGTTATCATTGCCAAACTGAGCTTTGCTCTGTTTTAAGTATTCATCGTGATCTAAAAATTGTTTTTAATCATCATGTTCCAATCTTGTTTAGTCTTTAACGTAGGATTACTTTGGCATTGTGGGTATTTTTGGGGCCTTAAATTTTTAGTAATTGACATCAAAATCCAGCCAAATCTTTTATGTTTTTTTATGGACACGGCAGAGGAAGAACGCTGCACCTGATGGTAAGCAGATTGAAATCAAGATAAAGTTCTATCTTGTCTCGTCTCGTCTAATGACGAAAATGACCCTTGCCAGTCGATAAATTTATGCCGGCCTTTTGTACCTTAACCGCGACACATATCCGTGGGCCATTAGGATTTTCCATCTTATGTCCGATAGGCGCGAAATTATACTACTACCATCTTTTTAGCATGCTGGAGTGTAATAAGGAAAAATAGAAGAGCATTTATGGAGTTCACATTCATATTGCTAATCTATCTATATATTTAAATGACACAAGCAATTTTGGTAACCGCTTCCCATAAACAGTAACAATATTTTATAGCAATTGTAATCTTAAAACCTTGCATGCACTACTGTAATTATAGGAAAGAAACGCCATGTGTTTTGTCTAACATGGGTAAGCAAAACCTCAAGTCCCAACCTCTTGTCACCCTGAAATATTAGCTAACTTATAATGCTTGGGAATTACATGAACTAAAAACCAATAAAAAGAACATAGTCTATCTAGAACCTATGTTAGAACTTCTTATGCCGGATCTCTAAGCAAACACTGAAGATCTTAGTGTTTGTGTTGGGTTAGTAAATAATGTGGGGCCTTGGAAGTTTATAATACGATTGGATTGGCTGGGAATTCTCAGGATGAATTCTATGGTAGTTTGAGAATGTAAAGATATGGTGTAATAGACACTAATTTAGGGGCCGTTAGAGCTATTTTTGATAGTGCACGACGAACTGATTATACTACATAAGCTACTCTAAATATATTCATAGCGACAGATATACCTTTTGTAATTACATTGAATACAACATACATACATACATAACATCACGCATCTATCCCAGAAGGGGTATGCAGAGGCGCAACTAGGGCACCCACTTTTCGCTAAGTATGTTTCGTCCCATGATGTGATAGGCAGCGAGCCTATCACCATATCGGGCACAAATTCCAGACTCCGGGCTGATACTGAGCAGAAATAACCCAAATATCACTTTGCCCGACCCAGGATTCGAACCCAGGACCTCAGAGCGCTATTGTACCGGGCATGCAATACAACAACGCCACCGAGGCAGTCAATACAACATTGTCGTATCTTTTACTGTTTCTCACTGCGTAAACATACAAACGGAATACGAGACAATAAAAAAACCATATTAAGATTTTTTTGAAGTCGATTAAAAAGTTCAAAGCCGCAAGTTATACATTTGTAAATCTAAACAAAACATTAAACTCTAACATCCCATGAGGAATTTCTCTGAACATGCAAAATCCCACTGAAAAATGCATTCGCAGAAACAGCGGGTTCTTAGTTGAAAGCGTCGCTTGTAAACTTCCGTTTGAATGTAGGCAGTAATTTCTGTCTCTCGCACACAGAGCTTTTTGTATCTTCTTTAATGAGAACAGCTTTGCTCCTAGCTTTAATGTCTGCCATTGTGTGTGTAATTAGGCGTGCTTTCTATGGCTTCACACCCTTTAGGCGCTTTTTGATAATTGTAAGAAATTTTCTTTTCATTTTTTGTTCCTGGATTTTTATCTCGTTGTTTTTTTTTTTTGTATTTTATCTACTCGTATTACTGGACACTGTTGGGTTTTTTCTTTTATTTTGTATTCCTGTTTCATTGTTATGTTAGTATTAATGTTGCTAATTTTGTTATCATAATATTCTGGAGTCTTTTTTGAAAGACCCATCAGATAAGCTGTATTCTAGTTTCAAAATATTATTTAATTTCTTGCACATTTTGTCAAAATATCATCATTTTCATACCTGTAGATAGCTAAAACCAACTAAATATTAAAGCAGTCACTTCACCACAAGCGAAAAACCATTTTCCAACCTTTTCAACCATGGACCGCATAAAGCAACCCGAACTAATGAACTTAAAAGCGAGCACGTCGGATATGAAACAGGGACGGCATTATGCATGAGCCACTCGAGCTTACCGAAGCATCGCAGATCGTTTGTCAGGCTGTGCCGCGTCACAACAAATCCAGAACGACACGCCAGTTACATTTCAGACCTAATAATGTTAAACACTTTGTAGAAAGTGGGAAATGAGCATTTAAAAGAATGTGATATGTATTTGTCCAAATTGAAACATAGTATGTAATTATTATATTAATGGAATTGGATATAGTGTACGGGGGTTGTGCGATTCTAGGTTCGATCCTGAGGTCAGGCAATTTAGTCTTCAATTTAAAAATAACCCGCCTGAGATTAGCTTTTGGACTCCTTAATATATCGATAGACTCATTCACATCACTACTTACTATCGTAAGTATCAAATAATCCTTATAATTAGGTCATAAAATCCAAATATACAAAAATTTTAAGTATACAAAAACTGTCCTAAAACACATTCCATCATAATCGTGACTCCAAGGAATGAATCACAGGAAAAAAATACTTTAATTTCCTATAGAAACGGATAATGCTTTGATCTTTAAAAGGTACAAAAAGAAGAACTAGGCACGTCCGCAGTCAGTAGAAGGCCATTCATCATAGATGTCGGGGAATAATGCTGGGGCACTGTCACTGATGCCTCTGAGCACTCCGGTTCACGCAAATGAACTTTTTCATAATAAAAAATAATTGTACTCGGAATGTTTATTGCGGTTGAGGAATGAATTTTGTGTTTTAAGATGTTGGGATATTATTTAATTTTGTACGAGTTTGATTGAGAAATGTTTTTACCGAAACTCTGTTTAATCTTGCAATGAGTACTTTTTTTATTGCTTTTAATGACGTGAATGAACGACGAACTTCCCGTTCGCCTGATAGTAAGCAATACGACCGCTCATAAATATAAGAAATACTATCCAATACTTTGAATTGTAAAGTATTGTTTGGTATTCCACTGCGCTCGCCATCCTGAGACATGGCATGTTAAGTCTCATTACTTATATCCAGTAGTTACTCTGGCATCAATGTGCTTCAAACCGGAACACAACAGTGACTACATCCTGCTGCTTGGCGGCAGAAAGTATTAAATTTTCTAGGTTGATACTGAATAGAAAAACTCAATATCACTGCCCAACCTGCATCGAACTCTAAACCTCAGCACTGCCGTCGTACCGAGAAAATCAGAAATCTAATATCGTGATATTAGAATAACGACTATAACACCATATTAATAGAACGTAGAATAATTTTGTACCAACGTAAGTCAATATTGGCTCAGTTAATTATTCAAGCTTCACATGCAGATGGATCGTATTACATAGACATTACTATGTTCAAATGTACAATGTGAATAGAGTTACGTGACGCAGCTACGCCGGCCTGTTTGAATCGGATATACCTATGCAGGCTGATCCCAGAGCGCAACACTTACGTAGGCCTCTAGTGTAGGTTTTTACACACCGTGTACGGTAGTTGTTCTCTGGGCGGATGCTAAATATGTCCTGCAGCCAAAACCACATCAATATCACGTAAATGTGACGTCAGTAGAAACTGTTGCTTAAATTATAGGTATTTTTTTTTCTTGCTTTGAATGACGTGATGAGCTTGCCGTTTGGCTAATTGTAAGCTATACGGCCGCCTATAAATAGTAGAAATACCATCCAACACCTTGAATTGGTCGGTATTCGTTCGCCATCCTGAGACATGAGATGTTAAGTCTTATTATGTCCATTAATTACACTGGCTACAATGTTCTTTGAACCGGAACACAGCAATGACTACACACTCTCACATATTATGAGGAACTTACCACCAGTAATTTGGTTTTTCTTCTTGCGAATTCACAATTCGTTTAGGAACTTGTTACTAAAAATTGTGTTAAGAAATAGTGTCGAACAACATTTATTTATTTTATTTCCTGTTTCGCTGGTTACTCACTAATCTAAGAAACTCAAACGGAATCTAATTTGAACTTTAAACGCTTATTACTTCGAAGAAAAATCACACGTTGCAGTTTTATTATAACAATATTTGCTATCTTCATTCGATATAGAAATTGCAATTTATTTAATGAGAAGTTCACGGGTTTATTTACAAAGAGGTTGGCAGAGAAGCAAGTTTGTTGAACTTATTTCCTTCCAAATCATGATCGCAAATCAGGAATAGTTTCATATATTACTAACATTACTAATTTCTTAGATATTTATAACTACATAAAACCATGTTTTATTGATGGACTGAATCCAGGACCGCACGGTTTAAAGCTTAAATATGCCGCTACTAAACCCACTCGTGATGAGAAATTGCGCTTTTCCGTTATCTTGCAATTTTTCTCATCTAACATCAATGAACTTAGCAATTTTAATCAACTCCCGGCTCTTTGAAGTGAGGGAAAATAGATCCATAAATTAAGTACTAATAAAGTTATATTTTGTTTCTAAGGTGTGCACTGTTCAGTTTTAAAGGATATTTTGCCTCTTTGAGGAAAGAGAATTTGCATCTAATCTGTAAGTAATGAACGTTAATAAGTCATTCTTTGTGAATTATCGCTTAATTATCGAATAAACTATGAAGGAAAACAGCGTGAGGAAATCAGTATACTTGAGAAGTTCTTTCTATGGCTTTAGAAGGGGTGTGAAATCAATCCGCACTAGGACAGCGTGGTTGACTAAGGCCTAATTCCTCTCAGTAGTAGAGGAGGCCCGTGCTCAGCAGTGAGATAGTATATAATACAGGGACGATGTTATAAATAATTCCTTTATAATTTTACTAGAGCTAAGACGCCATATAAACGCGATGCAGTTGAGAATAAAGTCACGCGTCTCAGACAAATTAAAAAGTCGTATATACTCTTAGTTCCTTTTTTAAATTGATTTTAAATAATATAACCTGTTATAAACACGAACATAACTAATACCTTTATAATTTTCATCGCCGATAGCCCGTCCATCGTGCTATTGTGACTACGGAGCGTATGGACCTCGGAAATTTAATTGAAAAACCAATCAGCGATGACAACCGGTTGCGGGTGCGGGGCGACCACTGTGTGTTTAGACCGCGGACATTTAGCAATTGTGTTTGGTTAGTTTTGGCGTGAGATATCGAATCCATTGATTTGTTTTTACTGTTTGAAATTGAAGTGATACGATATTAGATTTTGTTTTATCTTGCTATAGAACTCTTTGTTCAATAATCACGTATTTGTTCTTACAAACTAAAGATTCCGGGCTTAATATTGATGATATCAACATTTTTTATGTGTGATTTTTAAAATGTACGTGAATTGGTTAGTTTATGTCCCAAACAGGCTGCTACATACTCATTCTCATGTATAATAATTGTGAAAAGGCAATGAACTAGATAACCAAGGATACTCCTCTTGTATATCTATTTTCCTTTTAGATACACATATGTGAGTATACATACAAGCTACAATTTAATTCATTGAGTCCCAAATTGGTGTAGGTGGATCCTGAGAGGTCCACAGGAAACTTAACAAGAGTCTACGTTGGCCTTACCAAAAAATGGGGGTCCACAATAGAAAGCGGGGGTCCACGAAAACAAAAAGTACCACCGGAACAGTAAATTTTGAAAGTCTATGTGAAAAAAAAGTTTGGGCACGCCTGATTTAAATCAAAAGGATTTAGAAGTCCCTGGCATTTAATACAACAAAGATCGTAAAGTCTTGAAGACGTATTACTACAACAAAGCTCAACCGACCTTAGCTATTTTACGCGTAATGTGAGTCCGTTCTCATAAAGTCCCCATAAACTATGACCGTCGTCGCTATCTGCAAATCTAGGGGAGTTTATCTACAGTTTTATTACTATACTACTATTCTAAGGTACATATGAGGCGTTGAATTTCACAGCGTGGGTGGCGTCTTAAGGAAGTCACCTTTTCAATTATTGGTAACATAAAAAAAATATATTTTTTTATTTTTGGAAATGACATAAGCCATAACTAATAACTGTCATATTAGATAGGTTACCTCTTCTGAGGGCCATCTTCATGACAGCACTGAGATTAATAATAATTTTAGCACTGTAATATACACTGACCCTCTGCTGAGCATGGGCTCTACTACTTTAGGCTAGGCTTTAGGAGAGGCTTTAAGCCTTGGTCTTAACTGGCTTCGTGCGGGTTGGTAGACTTCACATACCTTCAAAATTATAAAGAGTTTTTAAGTACAGATAGAGGTACTATTTAATTGCGTCTAGCAAATAAAATAAGCTTTTTTGGATTATTGACTATATCCATATAGGTTTTGGAGGGAGATTTGCTTTAGTTTTTCTTATAAAACACTAGGTATTTGGAGTAGTATAAGTTATTCAAGCATATTAGGTTCAGATTTACCCAATTTTAGCTGCCGCATTAAAATTAACAAGTATAATTGTATAGTTTTTAGACTGATATCAGGAAGCCAGTGGTAAAATCGTAAAATAGATAAGCTAAATCATGTATGCATTAAAAAGTGTGTTGTGCCAAACACACATCAAATCGTGATAAAGCGAGGTAAAAGAATTAACATAAAAAAGGCATTGAGAAGACACTATATATTTCGGCAACTGTAACTCTAATTTACTTAAACAGGAACAGTGTTTTTAAAAAAAATTAACTAGTTTTAAAAGGCATCAGTATAACTTAAACCGTTAAAACTTTAAAAGTCACTTCGGCTCACAAACATCGATCAAGTTTTTTCTTTCCCTGATTAATTGATTTTTCAAGTTATTTCAAACATATCCCAAGTCCGCAGTATACGCGTCGATGGCGGCTATCATCGGCGTTATTGTCGAGTGTGGAGTGGCCAGCCGTTTTATTGCAAAAGCAATATTCCGACGCATGCCGGCATTTGTCGCGTGAACCATATCTTCTGTTTGCATCGGCTTTTAATACTTTTTTATATCGATTGTGATCTCACCCATTGTATTCATAAGATCGATTTGTAAGAGATTAGTTTTCGCTTTATTGCTGTCTTGAGTCTATTGTGTTTGGTATTTTTATATTTCGTAGGAAACAATATACAAGTCGATATCTAACTGTTTCTGATTTATTTTAAATTGAGTTTCATGTCACAGATTATTAATTTTGGAGTTTGAAGAGATTTTTTCAGACATGAGTATTCTTTGCTAAACCTATAATCTTTGATACAATAACTTTGATTCATACAATAAGGTTTAAAGATTATAGTTAATGAAGGGAAAACTTAGATCTCATTTATGATTGTATGAGTTAAAATTCCTTTGTTTTCTTTACAAGAGCAAATAAATTGGTCAAATTTCGCACACAAGTGCTATACAAATTATAATTCATTGACAACAAGTCATTTATGAAAAAGACTTAAAATTAAACGTTTGCTTTTGAATATTAACACCAGGCCTGTCATATGATGCCTATTGCTAAGCGGGACTCTTCTACTACTGGGTGGGTTGAAGGCTTATTCCACCATGCTGGCCTAATGAGTTAAAATTCAATATCATCGGTTATTAATTCATAGCTATTGGAAGCATCATTTAAAAATATTTAACACTAATATGAAACACCACCATGACATCCACCAACAAGGTTGACATATGACGTCATAAAAGTCGCAGGAGGTTGGATGCGGGTCGCTTACAATAGGTCGATTTAGAAATCTTTGGGGGAGGTTCATGTTCAGCAGTGGACATCCTGCGGCTGATGATAATGGCGAAGACAATGACACACAAAGTTTTTAGTCATGCCGTAGTTAAAACTTCAAATAATGATAATATATTCAGAAAATATTAAGAAAAATTATCGAAACTCTTTTAATTTCTTGAGCGACTCGTTTGCATTGAGCGCTATTTGTCAATAAATATTAATACACAGTAATTCTGACACCCCAAACTAATATTCCTATGATCAAGGCACTGCAAATCGCAAATATTGATTACTCCCAGCAAGACTGCTTTCATAGTAACATAATGTTACAAATCAAACCTTCCACATTTTACTATTAAGTGCATTATATTTAACATTAACCGAGTTTAACAAGTGTGCGTTCTGCACTTCTTTAATTAACCGGGATTGCAGTTTAGAAGTTGAACCGTTCCGAAAGCTCGCGTGCATTGCGCGGTATTAATATTTCCCATTCGCTGACACCCACCTGCAGACTGAGACATGGGCCGGATTTGGAAGTTAAGTCGAGGGACTAATAGCCCCCAAATTAGAGTAGCCAAAAATAATTGTATTCCTTTGTGTTTCTTTTTTGCGCGCAATTTTCTATGCAAGTTATTAGGATACATAAAAATGTTACGTTCGAATAACACAGGTTTTCAGTTAGTTAGTCAGGGTCTTAAATTTGTAGTTATTTAAAACACTGAATAAATTAAAACGAATTATTTTATTTTTATATTAAATCAATCATATAAATGAAGCTAGTCGTTACGGAGAATCTAAATAATTCACCACTACATAAATTTAATGGTTTCTCTCTAAAAATGGGCCAGGTTCATGGCTTTACGCCAATACTGCATCTTATGAACACAGCTATGCGAAACATGGGCTACGAATGAATTAAAAGATAAAAGTGTTATATTCTTCAACAGTAAAACCTACATTGTACAATGTTATGCGTGAGTTTATTTGGCAAGGCATACAATTTAGTAGGTAAACTTTCAACAAAAAATTACCCAAAATATAGCAATAACACGTTCAGTTTGTTACAAACTCGACCTACATTTCACAACCTAATTCCAAGAATAAACTAAAATTCTCATTAATTTGAAAAAGAAATGAAAGGCTGAAATGTAAGAGAATTAATAAAGTTATGAATTTCGTTTAAGATTCTATTTAACATATTTCGAATACAACCATTCATTCCATTTAGTAAATATTCCAGGAGTGCGAGCTATAATAATTCATAATATCTCGCCTGTTTTATATTGTCACATTGTTGATTTTAGATACCTTTTCCGATGAGATCTGCAAGTTCTTTTGTAACGTTAAGAAACAATCAAATTTTTCGTTCTAACAAAGACAATATAGTAACATACAGAACAATAATATTTAAATTTCTTGATAATATTGCTACTATTTATGTGGATTTTACCACTAACCATCTTACGATCTAATTATCTAGTCATTCAATTGAACAAAATACCTTAGACATTCTTACGAAACGGTACAATAAACACATTTTCCCTTAACATTAATACAAGCAATCGTACTCGAGTAATTATCTACCTTGTAAATATTTCTGATTACGTCCCTGATTACCGCATTCACCGCGATTTTAACCTTTCGTTGCGCTAAGCAATTAAGTTAGCTGCTTTAAAATTTAAGTTTGATTAAAAGCTTTTTGTTTTATTGACGGATTACGGCTATCGTTTCATCTCTTTATTTTGATTTGTATTTCCTATCATGACTAATTGTAATTAATTTTATTAAGTATTAGAGGGTTTATAATAGATTGAACTATGGATTTTTATTTAAATTTTCATGGATTTAGTAAATTTTTTATTATAGCTCTATTTGAACATATATGCTACTTTCTTTCTGGTTACATTATATTATAAATAGAATGGCATGACATTATTAGTGTTTAGAAAATGCATTAAAGAGACATTTCATGTTCTTTTCTAGTTTAACGTTCAGTTAATTAAAGCCATTCTCATTTACTAATTACGATTGTTAATAATAGGTACTTTTTTTATGTCGGTAAAGATCAACTTCGGATTACCCACCTATACTCTCGAGATAGGTTCACCTAGTTTGAAAGTCAATGACTTTATATACAAAAGTGTACTATATCTTTGCATGAATTATATAAAATAAAATCTATAAATTACGAACCTTTTATCATGAATGAAGTAGTAAACAGCTCAGAAAAAATACTCCATGTAAATTCCTGCAATAGTATGTAAATAAAAAGAAATACGATTTTAAAAGACAAAACTCTCATCTGCATTTTTCGCACACGTAACAAACTTCTCTGAAACCACGTAGCAGCAAAACTTTAAGGCTGACGCAGACTTTTCGACAACGGATCTCAACATACTACTGAAAAATGGACTTAAACAATACATCTTACAGTACCTTTCATAAACTGCACTGAATAAATCAACGTGACTCGAAATTCAAATTTCGTAACAATGATATTTGCATTGCTAAAGTGTAAAGCTCTATTTCCAAGCGGTCTGTTTCAGAGGTGATAAGTGTGCGTCATCCTTTAAATTGAAAAGCGCCGATACTGGGACCTTCGTGTCCGGAGTCTGTACCTAACGAACCGACGCTTGATTGCTTTTTAATAGGCATCAGTATCAGTTCAGACTTCCTCCGTATCCCATCTAGCCTTCGTTTTGCGATACGTGCCGGGCTTCCTATTAATGGTTTTGTTCTACGTTTTTTGCAATCTCTAGAATTAATTGCTTGTTCCTGTCACGTGGTGGGAGTGTTTTTGTTGTCTTGATATGGGTCTCAATCAATCAGCTTTAATTGGAAGGTTTTTGATGTGGGTGATGTCCAATTTGGACGTTCTTTGTGTTGTCTCGGTCAGTGAAGTTAACAAAGGCTTTGGTCAGCGTAAGCCATTGTTATTGGTTATGGAATTGTGTATTTTCGAATAATATGACTGTGTGGCTGGGTATCATGTTTATAATTATTTTTTATGGTAATTATTAAATCACAAATTTCTTCGGATGATGGAAGCGTTATGAATGAAACGTCGAGTATGAAACGAAGGGCTTCAGTTAGCTTGAAATTGATAATAGGTCATGCAAGACTGACAGCTTTTAATACGTAATATCTACGATACATAACTGTGAGGACACGACAGTCGTGATTCATTGTATGTCATTTATTTTCCAGTAAAAACATTCTAAATTCAAACAATACAAATCGATCAAGATAATAAATCACTATTAGCATTTATCCCCAAAGAGATTAGTGGGTAGCCATCATGGCGGCCATTTTGTTTTTTTTATAAAAGACAGTAATTACGCTTGCATGATTGTACGACAAACATGTCACGTACGGGGCTAAATGTTTTATAATGACACACTTTCAAATGGCTTTGTTTATTTTCCTATTTGTGACCATTTGCTGGCAAATTACCTTAATTTTAAATGTTTGATTTTGAAAAGTTTTTTACTGTGAATCAATCAATAAAATTATGCGATTGAGGTTTTATAAACTCAAATTATAAGTATTGAGCTTTATGAATGAATTCAATAATCAAATCTACATCTAAATTCGTATCATAATAATATCAGCCCTCTATTATATACTGTCCCACTGTTTGGCACGGGCCTCCTTTACTACTAAGAGTGCTTAGGCTTTAGTCCACCACGCTGTAGTGCGGATTGGCAGACTTCACACACCTTCGAAATTCCTATAGAGAACATCTCAGGTATACAGGTTTTCTCGCGATGTTTTCCTTCGCCGTTAAAGATAGCGGTAATTCATATAGAATACACACATAATTTTAGAAATTTCACAGGTGTGTGTCCTTGGGTTTTGAACCTGCGGACATTTGTCTCGGCAGTCCGTTCCACAGTCAACTAGGCTATCGCAGCTCTATAGCTCGAAATTCGTATATTAATTTGAATTTTCTGCATAAATAAAACAAGACAATGGCATACGCCACTGACTGCTTTAAATTTAAAAGAATACGACCAAATTTCAATTGACAAGTCTTCAATATAAACTATTGTAACACTTTAAATTAAGTTTAATTCACAACGAAACCATACAATTACTGTGTATGTGTGTAAATCTGTATTTCCGAACGAACATAATCATTAAATGTTGGATGCGGGAAATTTTAACGACATTTCGGCACTGTATAAAGCTTTTAAATTTTTCCGGCGAGTATTACTCCGGTCTCATTAATAGTGAAATATATTTAATGGGATATTGAATTGTGAGGTCATTTGTGATGATTATTATATTTTTGATTATGACTCTTCACCGAATTGTGGATGGGTTATTTATAACGATAAAATATATACCCAAAAGGGTAAGCAGAGCGAAACTAGTACCCATTTTTCGCCGAGTGTGTTCCGTCACATAATGTGAATATCTCAATATCACTGCCCGCCCGACTCGGGGATCGAACCCTAGTGCTTAGTACTACAGTTGTACCGTAATACGACGCCACCGAAGCACCAAGCAACCACCGTATAACATTTTTACGGATTCAAATAAATCATTTCATTTCATTATGATGCGCACGTAACTTCGAACAGTCAAAGGTGTGCCTTGGGTTTTGAGCCTTCGGCTCGGGAGACCGTTTCATTCCCAACTAAGCTATCACTAGTCATAAGCCTATTTAATCAAAGTATGTCACAAAAAAGTATTTCAACAAAAACACCTACTCAGCGATAAAGACGCTTCTATAATAGTTTGCGAAAATATCTGAAGATTGCATTCCCCGTAATATCCTGTGTATCGGCAAAAATTTCGAGATCCAGTGATTTTCTAGCACGTGTGAGGCACGCAAGTAAACCGCGATTGCAATTACCTCGAGGCGTGAATATAAGAAACTGAAACGTTTTCTTTGAAAGCTTTTTGCTGTGATTTTATGATATAAGTTTGGCAAGTGAAGGTTTAATATTGGATGTGATAGTAAGATGAATACCATTATGCCGTTTTATTTTTTCAAGGGTACACAGAGGTGTATCACACCCACTTTTCGTCACCTCTGCTATCCCATGTTACAGCGGAATTCTATTGCTATTTAGAGACCATAAATGAAATAATTACACATTGTAACTAATGTACCGAACATAATAAAACTTAACATCTCATGTCTTAGGATGACGAGTGCAGTGGAATACCAAACAATACTTTGTAATTTAAGGTTGGTTGGTGTTTCTACTGTTTGGGCGGTATCTCTTATCATTAGGCGAACGGCAAGCTCGTCTCGTCATTCAAAGCAATAAACAAAAAACAATTCCAGATTGTATATATCTTACGCACAACCACCTACTAACATCCGTTAACGTTATTTTTACTATGTGTATTCAAATATTTGTCATAAACAAAGGTCAAAAGAATATCTAATTGATTAGTATTGAAGTCAGTTCAAGTATATTTGTGCGAAACAACTTTTTTGCGGTATTAAAAAGGTTGATGTTTTTAGCTGTAGACGTAATAAAAAGGTCCACAAACAGATTGTCAGGAATATAAATTGGTTTTTATTAGGCTTGAATAAGTTTCAAACAGATTGATATGAAATCTTAAAGTTCTATATTTATTCATGACTAGCTTTTGCTGGCGGCTCCGCCTGCGTTATAAAGTTTTTCCAGTATGAAAGTAATCTATAGCACTCAGGTGTAATGTACCTTAGTAGTTCCTGAGATTAGTACCTTCAAACAAACAAACAAACTCTTCAGCTTTCTATATTAGTATAGATTTTGTTAATTTAAATCCATGCATGTTTCACGAAGAAATATATAAATTACAATATATACTACATGAAGCGAAGTTAGCGCAAATGATTTTTTAACGTTAGATTTGGGACAATCAGAAACGCATGTTCTAGATCTTGTACCGCTACTTATCCCACTCGATACTAAGTTCGACGCAACACATTTTATTGCTACTGCAGAAGCATTTTTACTGGCCTGGCTATCATCAATCTCGCTTCGTATTAGATGGTTCAAGACCATCAATAAATCCCATACGGTTTCGCAACGATCACCCCAATTACTCGATGTCATAACCTAAAATACGCCCCCCGGTTTCGGCCAAATCAGGCGCAACGTCATTTTCTCGAAAGTAATTGTGGAATAACTTTTTGCTGCCTACTGTCGGCGATCATATCGAATTAGTATTAGTTTTGTTATCAATGCGATAAACGTAGCGATTCTGTTTTTTTCGATCGGTAATCATAACGTTGATTTGCTATTGCTTTTTTTGTAGATGATTGTTACTTTGATTTTCTTAGTTTTGTTTTTGTGGTTGTAGTGTAAATTTGCCTTTTATGAACCTTAAATGGAATTGTATTGCGCGCGGTTCGATCACTGCTTCGATGGTCTGGGATCGAATCCCTGGTCAGGCGAATTGATATTTGGACTTTCTGCTCATCCGCCCAGAGCCCTAATATCAGCCCTGTAATAGATACTGTCCCACTGCTGGGCACAAACTGCCTTTGCTACTAAGGAATTAGGCCTTAGTCCATCACCCTAGCCGTGCAAATTAGCAGACATCACATACCCTGAAAATACTTATAATTAAATCATAAAACAAGTAAGCATACATTTCTAACCACCTATCAATTTATAGTTCCATAAAATCACAACAAACGTGACATTAAGTATACTAAAGACAATCCTAATTCTAAGTCTGGTATGATTAATGGCCGATGCTTTGTTTAGCGTCTCAACTTTCACGTCGGCAAGCTACAATCTGTTTTAACTCTACTGTAATTATTATTAAATGGTTCATTTTTCTTAATTACTGTGGAGTAAGGAGTTTGTTCTGTCTAGTGAACAAACAAAAGAGGGTTGTTTGTCCTACGACTAATGGATAAAGTCGCCTAATGGTAAATGCTATGATGTTTATAAATAGTATTAATAGCAGGGCTTTGAAGGACAAAGTACTATCTAACTGGATACAGCCGCTTTTAAACGATCTCAATCTGAATCTTCAAACCGATTCCGAGAATGAACCAGTCAAAATAACTCTATCGTAAGCATGTCAAAAATCTTTATTCTGATTGGTCAATTTTGGTATAGTTCGGTAAAGCGATCGTGATTGTTTACTGAATATTGCGGTAAATCAGATGTTTGAAGTGCACTCGATTGTGTGAGAATAACGAGCGCAGTTCAGTTATGACAGTTTTGTTTTTAAAAATAAAGATTATTGGCTTATTTAGGCAGTTGGATTAAACATTGCCGAGAAGAATATCTTCTAAAATATTATTTATTAAAACACAACTACATAAACCATACAACTGACAGAACAATCAATATGATACCCCATTCTATTCGACGATTCCGTATTTGAATACATCGAAAAAACATTTACATTTTCATCAAAAACTATTTCTGTTGCCAACAAACATAATATGTAACTCAAAAATAATACAATACTAAAGAGGCAAAACTCTCAGGACATACTAACAGATAGGTACATTGATACAAAGTTCTGTGAAATCAAATCAAACGAGCAATACGTTCATCTTATAAAAACCATTTCAACGTACTTTTTCCATTGTTTCAGCTTAAACCACGCGCTAGCAGGGCTGCGGCCATGGTGGTGGCATGCGTGCAACGTGGCCTTACACGCTGCGTGTTGCGCGCTAGTCGCCCGCGCGTGCGTCACAATAGCTCGTCTACAGCGACCCTTCGCGGCCCTAGCTGCTCTGTTGTTCGCGGTGCATCCTGTACACACTGAGGCGGTGAGCATTCATCGATCTTCCATTCATTCATAAATGAATCCGATAAGGTGGAGCAAAATTGTGATAATTAGCGATTTTGAGACTGCAACATTTCTGTGGGTTTTGACCACTATTAGCCGTTGCTTATTATCGAAATTGCATCTTCTAGAGATTGTTGTTTGGCGATTTCTAGCACTGTTATTCATAAGCCCAGTTCTGTATAGAAACCTCATGATTATGCCGATTATTCTGTCTTAGAATGAGATATCGTTTCCATTGTCATTGAAGTGAGAATCAATAATTAACAGAGCCTGGCCAATTTTATGGGTGCATTGAAACTTATTTCACTCGTAACGAAATCAGAAACTAAATAAAATGAAGTTTTGAAAATATAGGCAAGTATATATGAATATGAACGAAATACTTAAAAGCAAGTGAATTACATCTCTTTAAATGTTTACCTAAGAATATTAAATTTAAATAGATTTTGGTAATGTGATGTTTCCATTAGTAAAGCACTTATCAAAACCCACGCGAATCAAGTTGTACAGACACGTCTAGAGAAATATAATAATGCCATACAAATTCTACGTTACACATGATAGGCATGTCGACCGATTTATATAATTTATGGACTGAAAAATATTTTATTTTTTGTTTAATTGGTTCTAGAGAATTGATCGTAAGTAATAAATATGTAAAATTAACAACAGCGAGAAAAGACTAATTAAAAGTTTCCACTAATAAGTATACACCCTTAGATATTTGTGATTTTGTTACATATTATAAGAATTTAACCATTAAATAAAATATATGATAAAACACACAGAAACTAACTCAGAAGAAAAATGCATCGCCCATTATCCTTTTAAATCTTGAAATAATGTGCAAAAAATATCTAAATCCACATCATACACTATACTGTAATTTTTTTTGCCAGCTCTTTTGAGGAAAGTATTTTTTTATACATATTGACATTGAAGTAGCAGTGGGCGGGTCATATCAGTCGTAGGACCGATGGCCGTTGGAGCAGACGAGGCCTAGAGTGGAGACCGCGTCTCGGTAAGCGTAGCGTAGGACTACCTCCGACCCGCTGGTCCGACGACATTCGTAGGATCGCCGGTGGACGCTGGATGAGGAAAGCAGAGGACCGAGCAACGGGGCACGCTCTAGGGTAGGCCTATGTTCAGCAGTGGACAGTTATAGTCTGATGAGGATATTGACTTTAAGTTGCTAAATATATTTTTTACTGCATTCATTAAATAATTATTTAAAATAGAAGAAGTTTAGTTTATAGTTATCTTTCTTCATCGAACGTAGGTTCCGTCAATAAGAAAATATCCATACTAACACCAATGGTGGACAGAACGTGAGGGATAATGGGTCATTGTAGCCAGTGTAATTACTGGACATAATGAGACTTAACATCTCACGTCTCCAGATGCCGAGCGCAGTTGGAATACCAAACAATACTTTGTAACTCAAGGTGTTGGATAGTGTTTCTACTGTTAATGGGCGGTCGTATCGCTTACCATCAGGCGAACGGCAAGATCGTTTCGTCATCCAAAGAAATAAAAAAAATAAGAATGCGAATTAGGCGACGTATCAGTCCTTTATAAATTTGTCCTTTTGATTATTGGACT
The DNA here is from genome assembly GCF_014839805.1 of Manduca sexta. NCBI lineage: Eukaryota > Metazoa > Arthropoda > Insecta > Lepidoptera > Sphingidae > Manduca > Manduca sexta. Next base: position 13,124,998 of record NC_051136.1, read on the forward strand.
TCTTCTTCGAATCGCGCTTATTCCGCTTCGAAATAGGGCTCGCGTTTAGGCGTGTTACAGATTGGGTTATTAAAATATTTGTTATTTTTTGACAGGTAGCTGGAGTAGTTGGCAGGGCAGATGTGCTCGCGTGTATATTCTTCTTGTCGTCTCTTCTCGTCTATCATAGGTAAGAGGCTTCTATAATATTTTATTACTTTATTTATTTTAATGGGTTCACAAACAAAACATAATAGAGTTATAGCAATAAAAGGGAAACAATTTGTTTTATTTTAACATCTGTTATTCGTTTTAATTATACTTTATCGTACGAATAAATTTTATTTATTGATTAAATAATTTGTTCTTAATAAAATAGACAATAGTATACGTTATACAGTCAGCCACAGAAGTACTGAAAACGTTTAAAATTTCAAATCACCTTTAACTTTGTCCTTATCCACAACCACTTTTCTTTACTAACATACATTTTACAAGGATTACTTTATTTTAGATAGATAAAAGAGAATTTTTCGATTCTAGTTAATCTGTAGAAGTGCTTTAAAGATTTAATTTGTTCAGCTACTGTTGTAAAAAAAATTTGTTGATATTGCAAATATAAAACAATACGTTACTTTTAAATATAATGTTTATTTCGTGTTGTTAATTAATATTTACGAAATATTATATAACTAAACTCTATTTATATTATTATAACGTCTATAATCGCATGATTGCCGTCGTATTTCGTATTAACGGCTAATATATTATTATTCGAGATTTTGGGTAGCGAGCCTTAATCCCCTTTTTATACAATATTAGAAAAGTCTGAGTGGTATTTTATCACGGCCACATTTCAATGTAAAGGCACGTTCATAAAAAAAAACTTAGCCTAATAATAGCTCTATTTTCATGCAAATTAAAACCTCAAATGTATTGAAGCAACTAATATGTTTTTATCTCTGTATCAATTTAGGTAGACTGTTTTGTAATATTGGATGTTACATTTTATTATGCCCAATTGACTAACTTTGGTTATAATGCGCTTCAAACAAACATAAATGGGATTTATTATAAAAAGCTTGTAACAGCTCTGTTATAGTATTTCTTGTAATGAGCAAAAGTTTTTTTTTTAATATGGCTGCTTTTTTATTCCTTAATATTTATTATTTAAAGCTATTTTTTACAAATTGTGTTTTTTACTTTAAAATCAATTGTTTAAAAGCGTATGTGTGCAGAGTATGAACTCTTCTTCACTTTTCTATATTTTTCATTAACTTATTTAATTGTTTATAATATTTCGTATCAAATGTTTTTCGTCAATATTCTTCCTTTGTTTTATTTTATTAATCTAGATAGAAATATACTTATTTATGTATCTGCAAATGATATATATTCTAAGTGAACACTTACTATTTATAGATAATATTGTTACTTTACTTTTTATAAATTTGTAGACTTTTTGTGCAAATTGATCAATTATAATTTAGGCAATATAATTAAATAAAAATTTAGGTGACACAATTTTAATGCAAATTTAAATATATTGTAATCATAACTGCATTGTGAACTGATCTTAAAAAACTGTATAAACGTCCAATGTACTCGTGTGTGAACGCGACCTTAACATAAAGTAAGGCGACGATATTTTTTCGTTACGTGTATTATGTGCTTTAGTTTTCTGAACGTTTTAATCTTTTTGAAGTTTTTGCGCAATGAACATTTATTTAATCCTTTGATATTAGAAAATATTTTTGTCTGATCTTCAAGTTCGTAAGGGCGTACCTCGCATAACTCACTTGGGACACTGAGATGTTATAAAAAATGGTATTTCTTTCAATTCTTTTGTTACCTAAACGAATAGTTTTATTGCTTAGGGGCCGTTCAAGTATTATGTAACGCAATTTTTGCAGATTTTTGACCCCCCAACCCTATGTAACGTGTCGTAACGTTTTCCTGTACGCCTCCGCACCCGGTCAAAAAGTTATGTAACTCTAAAATTACATTTTTTTTCGCAAACTACCGGAAAATCGCTAAAATACCTTTGTTATTGTTTTTAAATAAAAGTACCGGAAATTCGCTAAAATACCTTTGTTATTGTTTAAAATAAAATATCCAATGTTACATAACGCGTTGCTCGAACCCTCCCGCACCTGTTACGCATCGTAACATTTTACATGACCCCTCCTTCCCTCCAAATTGCGTTACGTAATACTTGAACAGACCTTAGATGTTAGCGACATTGGAATGTTGATATGTTTTTAAATATTGTTTATTACTAATGGCCGGTGATAGGATATTTGTATCCTGGATAGCGACCAGTGGTGAAGCGTCGATATAACCCGATTGCTACTGACTTTCCTTTTAGGTTTATTAAGGTTGGCTTAGTTTTTGTTTTCTGTTAAATAGGCCGTGATATGTTACCTAAAGGAACGTTTTTTCGCCTCGGGTTACCTTTTGAAAAAATTCACCCTCCACCACTAATAGTGTCCACCGTATATGGTGTACAATCCACCATAGTGGCCCACGTAAGTGTGTCCAGTCCTAACCGATCCGGCATAATTGTTTCGACTGGCACAGGATAATCATCTCTCCTCAATTAATACTCTACCTGGATACCATCAAGTACAAAGTTATTTCGCTATAAACGTTTACATATTATATGGTGACTACTAATAGAGTAGGTCATCATCCATTCTTCATATTATCCCTCATCCATAAGTCATTTCTTCAAACTTGAAATCATTGTTCTATGGTTGGGGTTTGTTCGTTCAAGTAATATCCAATAAAATTAAAGTATACAAAATACTATATTAATTAAAACTTATATGGAGCATTGAATGAACATAAAATAATTTGTTGAAGTTAATAAAGCTTTTAAAAATTATTCATAATTAATATATCGCGAGAGCAACTGTTAAACATGTATTTCAGCTTTAAACCAATTAATTATTTATTTTCCTTCTGTATTCCGTTCAGTTTATTTTCCTTTTCCAAGCGAATTATGCTTTACTAAGTATTGCTTGCGGCTTCGCCCGTGTCAACAGCATTTCCGGCTATTAAAGTCCCTAAAACAAAGTAACACGCCGTCTGCTCAAAGAAATTATACTGAAAAAATCAATCATTTCCCACGGGATCAAATGGGATAGGAAGAAGCCTACTCCTTAATCTGGGACATGGTCTATCCGTATTCAAACCAAACCATTTATAATACTTCTAAGAGTAAGATGCTAGAAGTTACTAGTTCGACTTGAAGAAACCTTACGGATGAAAAAGAATGAAAAATCCTTTGCGGATAGATCATCGCTTCAAATTAGATAGTATTTAGATCTGTTTCTCTAACGAGTCCAATTTCCACAGACCCACAAGCAACAAGAAATGCGTTTGGCTGAGCATCGTGCTCGGAGCTCTGAGTATGCTGGCCAAGGAGACTGGAGTCACCATCCTCATGCTGAATCTAGCGTTCGACTTCTATAGGTGTTGGCCGTTTGTTAAGAGGTAAGGGTACACCAGATTGTATGTTTTTTTCTATTCTTGTTCTTATTATATCCTTATATTTATAATTACTTGATGGGAGATTAAATAAAAATAATATTTACTTTAATAAAAGTGCGTTTCACAACTTCTCAGGAAGTGCTACTTGTCACATAAATGTATAAGCCGACCGAAATATAAAAGTCATAATCTTATTTATCCTCATAATTAAGTTTTTGTAAAATTAATTCTATTTGCTGTTTAATACGATAATTTTCAAATAAAATTTATTTCAAACTTATGAAATAGGTCCTAATCGTTATAATCAGTATGTTTAACGTATTATAATTCCAAGAACCTTCATATTCATTTTTAATGGAAATCATAGAGACGAAACAATAAACTGAAGTAAAAAGAGTATCCCTTTTAATTCTTAAAAATAATACGGGTGGTTTACAATTATTAAATTGCATTAATAAGAACGGCAACGAATTTCAACAAAACTTAATTACAGAAATATGAAGTTATAATTTTATTTATAAGAGCATGAATAGCTTGTTTTTAAATCCTTATTTAACGAACTTTGTTGTACCTATGTTATGACTGTTGATCCATTAATAGCTTATGTCTAGGCCAAGAGCGAAACGCAAGCATCAGAACGAAGCGTCAAAACCAATTGTACGAGTTTTATATAAACGTACATTTCTTTTACCGCTTACAAAGTTAAGCGAATTCGCTTGGAGCGTCACGCTCGTGGTCCATTAAAACAAATTCTAACGATATTTTTATTGGCAGTTTGGTATTGCTATCCTCTATCAATCGATGTTAATTGCATCTTCCGACTGTCTCTTAATTATCCCGGTGAGGGTAGAAAAATCGACGGGAAGTTAAAGCGATTTGCACAGCCTCGTAGCTGTATTAAAGTTGAACTGTGCTTGTACTCGCAGCTAGTAGGATGATACGTCCCTAATGCGCCGAAGAGGGCCACCGCGGAGTTTTAGCTGGTAGGCCGTGCATTGGTTAAGTTGTATATAGGGTTAGGGACTCGGCCCGGCGGTCGCCCGGAGGTCACCATCAAATCCGGGCGGCTCAATGCCGGGCCGTATGGCACGGTTACCCCAGCATAACCGCTCAGTCGCCCCCCACGAAGGCTGGGCGGTAGTAATAAGGGACTTTCTCCCCGAAATCAAAAAAAAAAAATGTTGAAAACTTCGCCGTTTTGTATTGATTTTGGCAATTGACCTATATATTTATTTTTATTACTTTAAATGACGAGACGTGATACGATCAATATAATATAACTAGTTAACCCGACAGACGTTGTTATTAACTATGAATTTGCTGCCCGCATTCTATCAATCGCTAACAGTTATTTCAAACAACTGACGGTAATATTAAATTAATATGGTCGTTAAGTTTCCATCAATTTTCTAATGTTCCGCTCAGCTTCCTTAATGTTTTCTTGTATAAGAACCTTCTTCTGACAATAATTAACACAACAGAAAAAGAATTAGCGAAATTTTTTCCATCCGTTCACGCGTGATGCAATGACCAAGCGAAATAGAGATTAATTTATATATATATATCTATAGCTAGATATATCAATATTAACAGTATAAACACCATCCAACACCTTGAATTATAAAGTATTTGTTTGGTATTCCACTGTTCTCAAATATGCACAATAACAACACGTCTAGTATTTTTTTGTAAATGAATAGTACTTCAAATCATTTTGACGACAGCTAATATGAGTTATAGGGAATAAAAAATTAAGTTATTCGCCTAAATACAATTCGAAAATGTTTATGGGAAACATTTTACTCTCGAGCTTGGTACGATACAAGCATTATGTAATCTTGAACATTAGGCTTGGAGGGTTTCCTAGAACACCGTTTGAACATTTTTGTTCACATTTCTCGATAAAGACACAAACCAAAATACATCACCTGACATACGATAAAGGTCAAAGTAACAATTCCAAGAATACTGAAAATATTTATAATCAAGTTTATAATTCTATTTTAATATTCTAAAAGGTCGCTGGTTATGGAAGATTGGTTGTGAATTGGGGCTTGTAAATTTTACTCTTTATGAAGTTCTCTCAAATGGTCTTGAGGGCCTGTTTTATTTACGGTGCGCAAGCTGCGGTTAGGGATGTGTACTTACGAATAATTTTTTAAAAATAATAATATTAGCCCTGTATTATATACTGTCCCACTGTTGGGCACGGGCCTCCTCTACTACTCAGAGGGATTAGGCCTTAGTCCACCACGCTGGCCTAGTGCGGATTGGTAGACTTCACACACCCTCGAAAATTCCTAATAGAGAATTTATTAGGTATGCAGGTTTCCTCGCGATGTTTTCCTTCACCGTTAAAGCAAGCGATAATTCACAAAGAATTTCTTTTAATAATCAATTTTAGTTACCTTTTTATAAACATTTCTTATTAAATTGTCTATAAAGTAGCGTTATTGGAAAATTAAAATGATGTGTACATTCGGAAGAGATGCGGTATCAACAATTATAATTGCATTTTCATTATGAAATTAAGGAAACAATATCTACATTATAAAACTACTAAACGAAGGATAACATTTAATAGAAATATGATCTCTATTTGTTTTTCTATATGTATTGTATATTTCGAATGGATAGCTTCTAAAAATACAATTTTCGCGGTGCGATAATAAGGTGTACCGCCTTAAACTCTATAAATCTTACAATTAGTTCTGGCAATTAGCATACTTACATTATTCTATAGTGTTTTAATTATATATAAAATGTATTTCATCGATCATAAGTATTCATTAAAATTTTCTGTAATTCTTAGTAAGATAATTCTATAGTCTAAATATGAGTTTTTATATTTGTGATTTTTCTATCAGGTCAATATGCTCCTTGAAAATCGAGAAGAAATGCACAGGTCTGTCAGTGCGGACGATCAAAGTGGTGGTATCACTGGCACTGCTTATTTGCGTGCGGTTGGCACTACTGCAGGGGACGCTGCCAACCTTCTCGCCTCAGGATAATCCTGCCGCTTTCCATCCTAGCTTCTTCGTCAGGTAAGTGTTGTCGCAATTCATATTACAGCCAATCAATTAAAAATAGTAAATATATATTTTTGTTTTTATTTTCAGCCAGTAAGAAACATTTAATTTTTTTTATTGTTGCTTTTCCAATAGCAATTAATTAATATGGTCTCTTTATCTATAAAGATGGAAGTAGACAAACATCCATTAAAGAAGTCTTTAAAAAATAAGACTTCTTTGCTATTTCTGAAATTACGTTATTTATTTATTATAATTAAAATAAAAAATATTCAACATCCTCAACTAAATTTGATAATATCCCGGCAAAAAATTTACTGTTAAGAATAATACAAACAAAATCTTAGCGGTAAACAACAGTAGTTTGTTTGAGAACATCTGCGACACAGATAAAGTCTGATTAAAGCACCCGTCCCACCGTATGAAAGTGCAAACCTTCGGGATTCGGTAGTAGTTTAAACGCTTCTTGATTTTGTAGTCAGGATCGCATGCAACTCTATGATTATTAAGTCAGAACGGCTTTATTTTTTAAATTTAATTATTATAAAATTATTTTGGCTGGTAAGGATATTTTTTTGGAACTGGATATACACAGGCTGATCCCGGAACGCGACACACTTACATGAGCTTATGTGGCGGGTTTTAACACCTATTCTAAAATCATATAAAGTATATAATATATTCTAAAATCGTCACACTAACTGCTTGGTTTGTGCACAAGTACTAAGACGTATATTAATAAAATCAGTAAGAAAATATGTTAACAAAAGAATAGGTACAAGAAACATAATAGTTAACACGCTGAATCGAAATAAACATTTGTTGATCACAGAAACATTTCCTGAACTAAGTTCAGACTACTCTCGCTTTAGTCTACTAGCAAGTAATTTAGTAGCTCAACGTATGTGCACTATTTTCTACAAACTTTTTGGTATTCATACAATTTTACAAACAACTCGCTTCTCGACTAAAAAAAATAATCGGAACTAAGCTTTAGAGGAAATCGGGGCCATATCGCCCTAATCTGCTTAGACTGCATTTATTTACATAAAATTCTATATTTATTTTCAGTGTGCCAGTTCAAAATTACAATGCAGATGAAATTGAATTCACAAAATAACATGTCAACCTTGGTAATAGCTGAAGAATAATGGCCTTTTTGACAGCTAATTTTTGTGTGAACGAAAAGTAATTGCTTCCTGTTTCTGCACATTGTTCGTGGTTTATGCGCACAAATTGTGCACCTTAGTTGCATATTACTTCTGAAATCGTTTTAAAGTAATACAAATACTTTAAATTAACTGGGACGCCGAAATAGAGTTATTAATTACTATGCTCCCATATAGCAAGATATAAAATGTATACTTAATATTATTCTAGATATGTAATATATTATTGAATAACTCATAATGAAGCATTTAAACATATTCAATAGCGAAGCGTGGGTTCTTTTCGCCTGAAGCGCTCCCAAAGTTTGCCGCCCAAGACATCGGGCTAAGAAAAAAGGTCATTTTAATAAATAAGAGTCACTTTCGCCCACTTCCCCTGCTCCTAGCCAGTGATACACGCGACAAACGTAAAAAAAATTAAGGATTAATTCCAGCCCTTTTTTCTGTCCCGACCACGCTCCACCGCTGTATATAAGTACCCCTTTGTATCCAAGATAAATATATTATAATTTCAAATGATGATACGGGAATCAAGACTTTCCTTATTGTTACTAAAAGGTATTATGTTAAAGTCGATATTCGAAAGTCAAATACTAAAACATACAATCACCGCCCCTCAGCCCAATGACCTTTTAAACTTTAATAACATTGTTCCCTATAGAGACAGATTTTAATAAGTTCGAAACGGAAATAGGCTGTTCAAAATCAGACAAGATACCTTTGGGTAAAAGCGAAAACACTATTATACAAATGTCTTAATTACCTTTAACGTCTAGTTATTTAGTCGATTAATTCGTATTTGAAAGAAAAGAAAGAAAGAAAAATCCATTTATTGGCCACAGATTGGGTGGTAAACATAATTTATAATAAAACTTATTATTAAAAATTATATAAAAAGAAAAAAAACAGTTTTGAGGAATTTTATAGTTGGGTGAGTACCTACAAACATACTCAGATACTCACCCCAGTATGGATGGTATATGTTCCACTACAACAATGCCAATAGGATCTAGATCAGCATAAGCCAAACAGCAGGCGTTTGACGCTGATTTTCAACATATTTTAGCATATTACTAAATTTTTAAACGTACTATGCACAGGCGAAAGGTCCATATGACCCGGTTCCAGTCGACTTCCTTTTATGTAGAATCTAATTATCATTGAAAAGGTTTGCAGACTGCACCCATGTATATTAGTACCTATATGTTGTCACCTTTCGCCACTGGTACTACGTTAAATCGATTGGATCTGATGTGGACAAATCATTTTAAATTTACGTAATGGCTACACTATTCGAATAATTGGGCGAATCATAAATACTGATGTTACTTGTGAATTATGTGCCGCTGTAACTATGTTAAAATAGCAAATATGGATAAGTGTAGTAACAATTTGCAACTACAGATATAAAGGCGTCAGTGTGGTAGTAAAAGATTGATGGCCTTATTAATTTATTTAACCACTCTTAATCTGTTAGGATGTCGGCTTTAATTCTAATTACATACTAAATATAAAAAATAATATAGGCTTTACGCTAATAAATGTGTAGCCATTTTATACTAACTTCGGAACATGGGCCATTTCTGTTAATGAGATCACCACGATGGCTTCATGCGGGTACACTTCAAATAATCATCTTCGAAATTCTGATCGTAAATTTAGAAATAGGTTTGATAAAAGGAAAAATCGTATAATATAAATGAAAAATCCAATGAATTATAAATTTCGTGAGGCCATATTGTAAACCATAAAAGTTTTCCAAGAACCGTCTTTGGTTAAAAGGTCCGTAGATTAATAAAAATATAAATCAGGTTATAAAAATCAATATAGTACAGGATTTTTTATTGCCTGAACGGCCAGACGAGTTGGCGACGCACCTCATTGCAATTGTTTGCAGCTGCTCATACTCTGAAGCATTTTGAGAAAGTTAAATCATCAGATAATCGCGGAACTTCGTTCTTATCACTTATTTTAAAGAAAGAAAGATTTTATTATTGGGCAACATCAGTATATCATGTACATTAAAGATGATAAAAAAAAAATGTAAATAAATATAACAAAATTATACTCATTGTGCCAACAATGGGAACCCTCATTCAGCTCCTTGCTGCGGTACCAGCATTACTGATACTGCAGCTCTGATTTATTTTTACGATGTAAAGTGATTTTTATGGTAACAAACTGGACTATTTCCAAGATTTTAAGATCTAATTTATTAACAGGTTAATGACATTCTGCTACCTGGCCGCGTTCAACTGGTGGTTGCTCCTGTGTCCCTGGACCCTGAGCCATGATTGGCAGATGGGCTCCGTGCCCCTCATCACTAGTGGCTGGGACCCGCGCAATTTGCTCACCTGTGCTGCTTTTGGAGCGCTGTTGCTGCTCTGCTATCGTTGCATTGCGGATTTGGAGGTAAGTGTATAAAACACATGATAAATGTTTGTCTGTGTGCTTTTAATGTGACAAATGACCCCGTGCCGTCTTACTGTGATTGGTTGAGAGACTAATACTGAGGTTGAGTGACTGATGCATTGATCTCTTGTTCAATCACCAACATCAAAATTAAACGAAATTGATTTAAGAGTTGCGTTTTTAAGAACATTCTAAGGGGGCACTTCTACATACTTAGTCTGGCCATAAATACTGTTACACTTAATTATAAAAAAATATTACATTTGAATTTCGAATCTGTCATTTTTATACGATTGTTCATTGTGTTTTCTCATTTTGGCGCCAATACATTGTAAAATATTTTGCGATATTAAAATGGTGTGGGGTGATAAAGAGAACCGAATCGCTGTGATAGCATTACACAAAGTAGGTATGGAGCCAAATGCAATTTTTAAAACTCTCCATACACTTGGTATTAGTAAAATGTTTGTGTACCGGGCTATTAATAGGTACAATGAGACCTCCTCTGTTTGTGACAGAAAAGATCTGGCCGTCCACGTAGTGTTCGTACGAAAAAGGTGGTCAAAGCAGTAAGGGAAAGAATTCGAAGAAATCCTGTCCGAAAGCAAAAGATTTTATCTCGGGAAATGAAGATAGCACCTAGAACCATGTCGCGTATTTTAAAAGATGACTTAGGACTTGCAGCCTATAAGAGACGCACTGGCCATTTCTTAACTGATAATTTAAAGAAGAATAGGGTGGTAAAATCGAAACAACTACTGAAGCGGTACGCAAAGGGAGGTCACAGAAAAATTTTGTTTACGGATGAGAAAATTTTTACAATTGAGCAACATTTTAACAAACAAAATGACCGTATTTATGCTCAAAGCTCTAAGGAAGCTTCCCAATTAGTCGACAGAGTGCAACGTGGACATTATCCGACTTCAGTGATGGTTTGGTGGGGTGTTAGCTATGAAGGAGTGACTGAGCCATATTTTTGTGAAAAAGGTATCAAAACATCGGCACAAGTGTATCAAGATACCATTCTTGAGAAGGTAGTTAAGCCCCTTAACATCACCATGTTCAATAACCAAGTATGGTCCTTCCAGCAAGACTCGGCGCCGGGTCATAAAGCTCGGTCCACGCAGTCTTGGTTGGAATCGAACGTTTCGGACTTCATCAGAGCTGAAGACTGGCCGTCGTCTAGTCCCGATCTTAATCCGCTGGATTATGATTTGTGGTCAGTTTTAGAGAGTACAGCTTGCTCTAAACGCCATGATAATTTGGAGTCCCTAAAACAATCTATACGATTGGCAGTGAAGAATTTTCCCATGGAAAGAGTGCGTGCTTCTATTGATAACTGGCCTCATCGTTTAAAGGACTGTATTGCAGCCAATGGAGACCACTTCGAATAAGCTTTTTATATTTTTAATTGTTTTATATTTATGTATTAAACTGACACACTGTAAAAGTAATAAATGTTATTTGCAGTTAACAATTTTCTTTTTTCTTTATTACAATATTTATGGCAAGACTAGGTATATTATGTTTGTTTCGGGTTTGGTTTTATGTGAACGAGGCCTTGTTTTATGATAATCATCACACTAGTAGTTTTTATAAGCATTCAGTAATCTGAAGTCCATTTCCCGTCTAAACTAGAAAATACTAAACATTTTCCTTCATTAGGACGAATTAAGGTATTATAGTCCCTAAACTCGAAGGGTAGTGACAAGAATTTAAGTGAGTTTCTAATCATAATTATGTTTATAAGGTGCAACGCCACACGCCAGCTGTCATCGGTCTGCTGTTGTTGGTGATACCGTTCGTCCCGGCGAGCAATTTGCTCGTCACCGTCGGTTTTGTCATCGCCGAAAGGGTTTTATACATTCCCAGGTACGATTTATCGTAGACTACCTCCTTTCATAGACGTTATTTATCTAAGGAGCATTGCTGTGATAACAAGTCTGTTTCTCAGCTTCGTTTATCTGACAGCTTGCTGTTTGTTCAACTTTGTTTATTTCACAGCCAACTAGATTCAAGGTGTATTTCAATATTAGCCGATCACATCGGCCCTATGTTTACGCATTCCGAAGGCTGCCATGCCGTCAGCACTGAGAAACAGACTTGTTATGATAGGAATACTCCGTCCTTAGATAAAAACGTCTATGAATAAGGGGGTATTTTTATTTCTAGCAAAAATAAGTTGTATGATAACGCTCGTTATAGAATTACTTTTGTTTACTATAAAGCATGTATTATTCATTGTAACGTTAATTCCATTTAATAGGAATGAAATAATTCCTACTGTAATGTTCATGGAAAGGCTTTCATTTAGAGATGAATAAATAGCTTTTAAGATTCTCTTGTGTCAATTGTTTAGGATTTCCGAAGATTTTTCTTGACGATGAATTCTTGATATAGAACTATGGTATACGGTATTTCTATATTTTTAAAAGTCTACGGAATACTACGTATTCCTAACTTAAAAGCCAAATTATGAATCAGAAAATAACTACCAAGTGAATAATGAGTCATTTGTTCATGAGTTAAATTACGATCAGGTCATACATTTACTTATAACACTATTTCTTTTATAAAAACAGATGTATCAGCTAATAGGGTCCCTAATAAAAAAACGATGCTCGACAATTCATAACCGACTCCAAAACAATATTCTAATAACCCAATTCATCTTCCTCTTCGTGAAAAAAAAGTTTTTTGTTTAGCGTTGGAAGTGTGATCATCACGGCATACGGAGTCCAGCTCATGTGGTATTCCAAGCCTGGCACTAAAGCAGTGCTGGTGGTGGGGCTGGCGATCTTAGCTGCCAGTGGAGTGGCAAGAACTTACAGAAGAAACGCTGACTGGAGAGATCGAGCTACACTGTTAAGGTAAGAGATCGAATGGATTCTAGAGAAATATGTTAAGTTGAGAGAAATGTAGTATTATGGGAGAGCAGAAGATTTAGTTCATTAGCATAATTATCATGTCGTTTTTTTTTACTATGGTAATGGTGATCGCAGACTTCTTATCACAGCATTACTCCGTCCTTAGATAAAAAACGTCTATGAATAAGGGGGTTACTGTTTATCGTTTAGAGTAGATTATAATTAATGTCCTCGCAAAATAGACTGCCTCGATGGCGTAGTTGTATTGCACGTCCAGTACAATAGCGCTCTGAGGTCCTGGGTTCGAATCCCGGGTCGGGCAAAGTGATATTTGGGTTTTTCTGCTCAGTATCAGCCCGGAGTCTGGAATTTGTGCCCCGATATGGCGATAGGCTCGCCCCCTATCGCATCATGGGACGGAACATACTTGGCGAAAAGTGGGTGCCCTAGTTGCGCCTCTGCATACCCCTTCGGGGATAAAATGCGTGATGTTATGTATGTATGTTTTATTTATGCAAAATAGAAAATATTTTTTTCTGCCACACAGTAGAATAATGAAATAATTGAATCAGGAATGAAATAAATTCAGAATCAACGGAGCTAAATGAAGAAAGTCTTACGATTGAAACTGAATCGGATTTCCGTGACCACTTCGTAGCCATAAACAAAGCTATAGGAAACGTCCATAAAATCTTACGACCACTGTTAAACTTTAAACCCACCGGCATGTATGGAAAACTGCAAATAGCACAGTTTAGTGACATCCAATTTATAAAACCCATATAATTTTACGGATATTGAATTTCACTGTACATACTTTTATACTTTAATTTTTAAAGTATCATATGCTTTTATTTTTATTGATGCTAAAACATTTATAAACGCTATATAAGTCCGTGGCTTTCTTCGTATTAAGATCGTAAATTGAACCCCAATTCTTTGACATCGTCAGTACATCATTTATTCGTTTCATTAAAAAATCCAGTACAATCCTAGACAAAGCATTTATGAAAATGTTACGCAAATTCATAACTGAAGCACGCTTAGCAAGAAATCAAAATATTCCGGGGTAGTTAATAAAGCTCCTTAATTTAGTTTAATAAAGTTGAGCACTTCAGCAGAGTTTCATATTCCAGGAACAAGCAGTCATCCAGAGCATTGTAGGGAGAGTAATTCGCTTTTGAATATTATACACGATTTGTTTACGTTTCGGTATTTGGATTGTAAACCTTGTGTATATAAAATTAAAATGTTCCACCGGGTTAATTAACTAGTTTAATTCTAATACGTAGTCTATATAATTATAATTTGTTCCTTATGTCAACTTACTTAGTATGATTTAGTTTTTATTAAAATTCAGTATTTTCTAAAACTTTCCTGTAGATGAAAAGTTTATTGGGTATGGATTCGTAATATTGTTTGTGGCACCGATCTATTTTTATAGAAAGCTAAATGGTAAAAAACGAATGCAAATATTTGCAATGATCATCAAAGAATTGATAATTATTGTTTTTACATTATATTTTTATTTAATGTGTAAAAAACTAAGATATTACTACATTTTCTATATTTTTACACAATATCACTAACCCATCAATTATAATTGATCGACCATTTCAACTTCGATCCTTTTCTACGACTGATTCCAAATTTGTTTTTATCCTTCATCTGGATATGCACGACGTATTCCGAAATTGAGTGTATTCCCAAAGGATCCGTATTGATTGACAAACGACCTTGACTTACAACAGGTCGCTCCCAATTCCCAAGTTCAAGGTCACACGACCCACATAAACGAAATGGAATTTGCGAATAATATTTGCGTGGAACACATATTCTCACGCCTGTAATCTCCAAAGGGCTAGGCAGAGTGGCAACTAGTGTACTAATGCAAAGTGATATGAGATTTTCCTACTCAGTATCAGTTCGGAGTCTGGAATTTGTGCCTGATATGGCGATAGACTCTCCCCCTATCACATCATGGAAAGAGATACACATGGTGGAAAGTGGGTGCACCTATTATTACTATTACCTATACGTCTCTGCCTACGCCTCAGGGGATAAAACGTGTGAGTATATCTGTACTTACATAACTACAAAAAGACAGATGATTTAGGGCAGGTACTCGACCTCATGCTCGCCATACCAACAAGCCGATTCATTCCCCTGTATACTATCAATTTAACGTTGCATTATTAAGTCTAAATTTGTGTTGTTAGTTCGGCCGCTAGCCAAAATACTATTTTCCACTGCGGCAGCTCGATAGATTATTCCTGTAAGCCTTTCATTATCAGGGAGGCGTATAGCGTACGTACTAGTCTAATTCTAGAAATGTTTGAGCTGGTAAGATACTAATTTATATGAATAAGGACCACTATATATAGGTAAGACCAGTAACCCGCCATAGTCGCTGAGGCGAGTGTTCAGCGTTTGGGGATTAGCTTGTATACGAGATTCAAACAAGCTGACATAATTCTATCAACTGGTGTTAATCAATATCGGTCAATATTCTATCTGGACGCCACTCTGCTTACCATCAGGAGCCGTTGCTAAGACATCTTTCTACAATCGTAACTATTACAGAAAATCGAAAAATGTATGGAAGTGATATATCGATGCGACAGAATTATTGCTAAGCTTCATTCACAGTATATATTTTTATAGTAGTAGGTGTACAGTCACATTCCGGTGAGGAATTAATGTATACAAAAATTCTGTGCCCATTTTGAATAAGTAGAAAGAAAGAAAAGAA
Source organism: Manduca sexta (assembly GCF_014839805.1). Lineage (NCBI taxonomy): Eukaryota > Metazoa > Arthropoda > Insecta > Lepidoptera > Sphingidae > Manduca > Manduca sexta. The sequence goes on from NC_051136.1 coordinate 13,140,701, forward strand.
AAGTACTACCACATAAAAGTATTTTACGAATTTTATAGCGTTTTTTATCATAATTTTCTTCCGACGTTTCGAAGTGTGCAGCCTTCGGTCATGGGAGGGACTGAGGTGTTGGTCTGAAAAGTCAGTTATAATATCTATCTACATTTTACAATTATTGTCTTCGAAACGTCGAGACAAAATTAGAATATAAAAAACCGCGATCAAATCCATAAAATAGTTTTAATTCAAAATATCATTACACTAACTATTCATGGAAGCAGTAGACGTTACGTCCGTTGTAGTTGTTTGTATTTCTGAGACGCGCAATAGGGTACCGGACTTATTTTTATTCTTAACAATTATCAAATATTTACATAATATAAATTATAACATAGAAGAAATTTTTAAAATCCGATGAATAATCAACAAGTTATAAGTCTTTGAATTTCGGTGGAAGGGGTAATTAACAAGAAACAGAAAAGAGACAAAATACCTACATGTGATGTCATCGAGAATTACGACGCGTGCGAAAGAAAGAGATGAATCGATATCCCCACATCGCGCCCACTTCTGCACATTACAATATTTTAAATATGAATTACTCGCTCATTTTTTAACCAATGTTTATGCTGTTTTCGCAGCAGTGCTTCTTTTTCGTATTAATCCATTACATATAGAATAATGTACAAAATCAAGCAAAGGCCGGTCCCCTATTATCCAAAACTATGTAATTATCATTCAAAGTTCACGCTACCGTTTATTCTCAAGTATATGTACCAAGCAAGAGATATTTATCATTCTTTTGTACAGAAAAATCCAGGTTTTCAAAGTCTAGCTCAGATTTTTTTGAATGTCACGTAATCTAGTTAACCCTTTGTAGGATGGATGTGGGCCGTCGACAATGTTATCTGTCTTTCCTCTTACATAGAAATAAGTTTTATCAGACGTCAGCTCTGTTTGTAAGTTATTTATCTGAAGGATGACTTTTAATTTTCACGTCGCGTCGGTGAATATGTAATTTAACAACTGACTCGGCGGTTTAGTTGTAATGCGTGCGCGGTACGAGTACAAGGTGCTGAGGTTCTAAGTTCGAATCCCGGGTCAGATCAAAAATAATTGTGACTGAATTTTTTATATTAACAAAAATTACTTAGTCGCAGCTCGGAGTCGAAAGCACGTAAAGCCGTTGGTCCTGAGCCTGATCTCGCTGCGTTCATGCCAAGTATAAGAACAGGACTGTCTCTTTTTTATCTTTCTTGAATGCACTGGCATCACGCACACACTTATGCACTATAACATTATTATAAAACTTTATGAATACGTTATTCTTCGATAAGTTTATCGCTAGGCTATGACATTTATTAACATGCTGCTTTTTTTTAAAGGATATGTATCAAATTTTTTATTGCTTTGAATGACGAGACAAACTTGCAGTTCGCCTGATGGTAAGCGTTACGACCGCCCAGAAACAGCAGAAACACCATCCAGAACTTTAAATTACAAAGTTTTGTTTGGCATTTCACTGCCCTCGACATCTTGAGACATGAGATATTAAGTAATATTATATAAAGTAGTTACACTGGCTACACTTCCCTATATCATTTATTTAGACTACCTCGGTGACGTAGTTGTAAGTGTACACGGTACAAGTACGACTGCCGCGTTGAGGTCCTGGGTTCGAATCCCGGGTCGGGCCCAAAATATTTGTGACTGGGTTTTTCCATCTTAAAAAATACTCAGTCGCAGCTCGGAGTCAGGAAGTTGGCGGTGTGATACCCCCGTGCCTTGGAAAGCACGTAAAGCCGTTGGTCCTGCGCCTGATCTCTCTCCGGTCATGTCGGATTGCCGTCTCACCGAACTATGAGAGTGGAGGAACGTAGGAGGGATTCAATACCATTTATTTAAACAAGGTATTTCTGTAATCTCCAGAGCTGCTTTCAGAACGAATATAAATCCACACCATATCTGTGAAAACTTTTAATTGGCCTTCCGGTACATAATATTTGTACAAACTACACTTATGAGAAATGTTACTTTTCTGTAAAGAAATATCTTTTTATGTTTAACGTTAGCGTTACCAATTGTACCTACAGCTTGTCTACCGCAACAGTTTTATACAGTTTTTTAAACTTATCATCATCTCATGGAGGGTGATTTTAGAATATAATTATTTACGCTTTCTATTTTCAAAGACAGAAAACATTCTCGGGCTACTATTTAAAATGAGAGTGGATATTGTAATAAATGGTGATTTTAAATAAACTTAATACTTCAAGCGTATCTCTTGTGTTACAGAATGTAAAACATCGTGATTTGTTTGACAAATTTCTTTGATGTAAAATAAGTTTATATTAATTAATTATCAAAGTATCCGAATTCTAAAGTTACTCTACATTTTCTAAAACTTGTGAATTATTGAGATGTCTTGTTTTCGTTGTTTTCAGTTGTGTAAAATACGTGGAAAATAAATTGTACAGATAATCATAATGCTATGTTTTAATATATAATGTTATTATACCTAGTATTGCCCGTGACTTCGCTCGTGTGAAAACCTTCCCGGCTCAAAACTCTCTAGAACAATATGCGGATTTAGTATCTTTAAAAAAAACTATGATTTCCCATGAGACCGGAGGATATAAAATAGTTTAAGTTAATTCGGGACATGATCTACTTGTGCATCATCATTATTCATCCTAATCAGTTTAGTTGTTTTGTACACGGGCAAAGTGACAAGCGACCCCACTGCACCTGATGGTAAGTGGAGCGGAGTCCAATAGAATGTCGGCCAACGAGAGACGATTAACCCTCGGCAGTCGACACAATTATGTTGGCCGATTAGAACTGGTCATACACAGTCTGATCACGGAACGCACACTTACAAGGGCCACCACGGGTTTTAACACATCGTGTACGGTGACCGCCATCCGAGCGGACATAAAATACATCCTACCACGAGTTGTTACTTAGTTTACTTTTAAAAAAACATACAGTATCCAAACATTTTCACCAATTAACATTTTATAATAGTAAGAAGTAAGATTAGATAAGATTACTGATCTCAATTTTATTTTTGTGCATATCCAGTACACTACACTGCACCAGTTATTCTAAAACATCAGAAAATTATGAAATTAAAATACCAGCAAAAACAAACGTAAAAAGAGATCAAAGTTTCTAGAAAAATAATTTGACAAAATAATGATAACGACTTCGATAAAAATTATTAAATTTTGTCGTATGCTGTGATACCATAGAATTTTATTCATTTAAGTTTATTATTGTTAATTGTTACTGCAGGTCTAGTTATAATATAACAACTGGTCAATCGAAATTATAAAGAAATAAATGGATTCTTTTATAGTAAAATTACATAGATTTGAGACAACTTTCTTCAGTCGATTTAGAAAATGTGTTATGTTTTTGCCATTCAATACGACACATAAGTCATACCTAGCGATTACTCAGCGTATATAGTTTTGAAACCGAAATATAACAGTGCATTAACCACTACCCGCGGCTCCGCCCGCGTTATAAAGTTTTTCAGGCTAAAGTTTTCCGTTATAAAAGTAGTAGTTTCCCGGGAGCCTATGTTCTTCCCATGGTCTCAAACTGTCTCCATACCAAATTTCATCTTAATACGTTGGGTAGTTTTTGAGTTTAACACGTTCAAACAGACAGATGCAGCGGGGGACTTTGTTTTATAATATATTTTTTAGAACTTTTAAAGTGGAACAATCCCGTCATACATCATTGTTGCATAACTTTAACCGTTTACGCAGCGCAGGCAACGGAAGCTCTCAAAACTTATAATTTTCCCCGTTTTTGCAACATGTTTCATTACTGCTCTGCTCCTATTGGTCATAGCGTGATATATATCAACTTAGAGCACTCCACAAACAAAGGGCTATTCGACACAAAAAGAATTTTTCAGTTCGAATCGGTAGTTCCTGAGATTATCCATTACTGCTCCGCTCTTATTGGGTATAGCGTGATGATATATAACCTATAGCACTCCACGAAAAAAAGGCTATCCAACGCAAAAATAATTTTTCAGTTTGGACCGGTAGTTCCTGAGATTAGCCATTACTGCTCCGCTCCTATTGGGTATAGCGTGATGATATATAGCCTATAGCACTCCACGAACAAAGGGCTATCGAACGCAAAAAGATTTTTTCAGTTTGGACCGGTAGTTTCTGAGATTAGCGCGTTCAAACAAACAAACAAACAAACTCTTTAGCTTTATATAATAGTATAGATATAGAAGATAGATAACTAGGAACATTGATAAAAACAACAAACACCCTACGTATGGCGACATACTTAGCAAAATAAATGATTGTTACATCTAAGCACATTTAAAACGAATTAGGAGAATAAATACTGCACATTTTGCCACGAACAAATACTTCCCAGCAACAAACTGTAATACAGATCTGGACGGAAACTACTGGAAAATGTCCCCGCAACGCCATATTAAATTTTTACAAAACAGTTAAACACGACAGACCTAACGTAAATTTATACGTTCCAGTAACAATAGCATTAAGGCCGTCGTATTAGATCGTATATTAAGTAAATGTGTTTTGTTACAGGGCGGATTTAGTGACTTTGCCGCAGAACGCGAAACTGCATTACAACTTTGCCAACTTTCTTCGTGAGACGGAGCAGCAAGATACTGCCATCAAACATTATAAAGAAGCTTTGAGGTAACAAATGCGCTCGCCTCACCGCGAGTGTGGAAGCCCCGTTTAGGCAACTTTGCCTGGAGTTTGTAAAATAGTTAGCGGTGTTATGTTTGTTGAATAAATATAATGGTGAAGTTATTATTCTTGGTGTAACATGATGTAAAATGCTTTAAACTTTGGTCTTAAGTATTATATTCTACGATGCTGGTGCGACGTTATATATTCATTCCAATAAGACTGATATAACCCAGTCAGATTAAACTAAAATATACACTAGCTTCTTTTATTAATGATTTTTTTGTATAAAAGGTGCCGACAACAAAAATAAAAAAAAACATTTGGACTTAATGACTAATTTTTACAAAAGGTGTTAATAACGAAAAAAAACATTAGACCACTGCCATTTCTCCTAATATAATGTTTTATTTTGCCACCATTCTTTTATAATTATAATCATTTTAATAGGTTATGGCCGACGTACGCGAGTGCCCACAATAACATCGGTACTCTGGTCACCGGAGCAGACAAAGCTGAACATCATTTCCTACAAGCCATCACATTTAATAAGTACCACGTCAACGCGCATTACAATCTTGGGAAGTTATACAAGTAAGAAAAATATACCCCCTTATTCCAAGATTCTGTTGTGATTGGCTAATATTGACATACAAACAACAATACCAATAACAATACATTTCAAAATATAGTACTTTCCGACGTTCAGTAAAATACATATTATCCACAGCACCCAAGTCAGATACAACTCCCACATCGTCTGCCTTACCTTAGCTAACATATTTATTATTTTGTAATTAAATAACATGTACGTGTCGCCTAATTTGAATAAGTTGTATACATTTCTATTTGGATTCTGACTAGCCATTAGATCCACTGTAATGTAATTTAGATTATTATTGTCAGTAATCTGTTTAGTGTATCTTTATAAATAAATAAACAATATTAGCCAATCACACCGGCCCTATGTCTACGCACTGCGAAGGCTGCCATGCCGACAGCACTGAGAAACAGACTTGTTATCACAGCATTGCTCCGTCCTTAGTTAAAAAACATCTATGAATACGGGCGATAGTTTTCAACTGGGATATATTAGAAGGGAAAGCGGCGATGGCCTAATTGCGAGTGGAACGGATTGCTGAGACGAATGTCCCCAGGTTCAAAAAACGTCTTTTAAAAATTATCTATAATTTAATACTTAATGTCATTAAATTAATATTTAATGTCATTAAAATTGTTGGTTTTATCTTTCATTATACACTTTCTTAGGAAAAGCGGGCGAGTAAATCAAGCTATTGCCATGCTGGAGAAGTGCATCTGGCTACAGCCTCGTTTTGTACAAGCTCACATGGAACTGCTAACGCTCAAGCCTGAGTTGGAAAAGAAAGCAATACTTAACAAGCTGGTGGAATTAGAGCCGAATAATTGGGAGCATTATATATTATATGGAGACTGGTTTAGGAATAAAGGTAAGTAGAAATTATATATTTAATTCTGAATTATTATACTTTTTTATTCATCACAGTAATTTTATTACAAATCATTATTATAAGATAGTTACTATAATTTTGTTAAGTGTTTAATATAATTTCGGGTAAAAGTTTCTCTTAAAACTAATTAAAGAGGCCACCTCAGATATGGCGCAAAGGTACCCATAACGCTGACAAAATTACCAGAGATATGTCATCAGATATGATTCAGCAGGGATATCCTCACAAACTTAATAACCTTACTAAATTGATTACTAAATACATATTACAAAACTTATTAACCATAATATGTTGGATCTATTTCGCGCATGAAAAACCCTTTATATTTCTAGACTGAAAGATACGATAAAAAGGAACTCAAATGACAAGAGAGGATGGAACTATGTTGAAAAGCCTTGAAAATAATTGTGCGGTATTAGATTTACCAACATCTAAAGATTTGAATGACAAAACTCAAAAAGCTGCCAAGTGGAATAATGATCCGTGTTCAATTATTTTTTCCTTTACATTAAATATAATATTACAGGGTTGCCAGGTGTCGCTGCGAGGTATTATTTGGAAGCCACAAGGCTGAGTTTCCGACATCGAAATGTAGAGCGGCCTGTTAGAGGGGATCTGATTTCTTACCGGTCAACAGCCTTAATGTACCGCTCGTTAGGGCAGAAATCAAGAACGCTGCAGCTTTTGACAAGGTTTATTTAGATTTTAATACATTTTAGATAATATTTCAAAAGTTTTAGAATTTGATACGTTGGTTTGATAAGTGGAATATGAAATTATTAATTTGAAATGGTTATTTACCCTTTAAAGTTTAATGTACTGTTAAATGTATTTTAGTACTAATTAAACTGCTGTACTGTTGAATGAATGCGGTTGGAAAATCGTTTCAATCATAATTACCTTTTACATAAGTTACCAAAGGGAAGCCAGCAGGAATCGAGTTATATGGACCTTGCGTCGCAGACTTATATATTTTGTCAGGTTCCTTTTCGGAAAATTTCATCTTTCGCACGTGAAATTTAGACTAGAATGGTCTTCTCTTAGGTGGCACACGTGGCGCCGCGGGTGGCCCAGCGCGGCCGCTGCACACATGTACCTCAGAGACTGGCGGCTCAAAATGGAACTGGAAGGTCGTGTTCAGATCTACTCCAAAGCTGTTAACCCTACTGTAAGTATGAATCTTCCACCTCCCGGTTTGCTAACTTTACCTTTTGTCTATTAATGCTATAATTTTGCCCGATCTTTAAAATCTTGTGAAATGTTAGCATAGTATATCATTCTCTAATTTTTAGTAAAACATAATAAGAGGTTAAGTTTTAATAACAATTTGCTTTTACGATGTTTGTGGATAATTTTCTGCGGTCAAATGCTCCATAAAAATGATACTGATCATAAAATAAGCGCTGACTATTTTATTGCTAAAGATAATTAAAAGCACTTCTATAAAATTAAATTGGAATCTTATACACTTAAAGATAAAGTACATAGTTACGTAAAAGTGTAATCATATTCAATTAAGAGAACCTTGAAGTTGTGTATTTACCGAAGATTGTTTTCAGAAATCAACAAAATGCTTCGACTCGTCTCAATTGGCGGTCGAAGTGGTGAAATCCAACGTAGATACGAAGAAAGAAGAACGTACTGAAACAAGTGAGGTCAAAGTGAATGTAAAAAAACACAAAAGTGACGTAAAATCTTGTGATTGCAAATCTTGCGGGACCAAAAAACGTAACCTATCAGTTTCATCGCAAATAAAAATGACCCATAACAAGTCTGAAATAGGACTCAAAGATAAGAAGTGCACTTTGCATAGGAAAGAGAAGAAAGCGAAATCTGACGGAATGCCAAACATAGATGCGCCTCTAGCTAAACACATTCTCATAAAAACGTTTTAAGTTCGTGTACGATTAAAAACGATCGCTATGCAGTCGACATACGTGATATAATCCAACCGCGTGACGAGTGACGGTTTCAGTTGGTGTGGTTTTGTGCTTGGATTTTCGTATATTTTTTGTAATTGTACATCATGGACCGTTAGATATAGTTCAGCAGACAATATCGCGACGTTATTTGTAGTTAAGTGAATGAGTCGATTTGGGAATTTCGGTGGATCAAGAATTAAATTACGTCGGCAAAATTGCTTGTCTGGCAAATAAATAGTTTTTACGAATCAATTCAATAACCTTTATGTCAAAGATGATAAAAATACGTTTCATAATGTTACAATCGAAATTCCCAATTGATTGTATTAGATAGAAAACTAATTTTAAATCATTTGTAGAGAGATGAAAAAATTATATTTTTGTGAATGGAAAAACGACGGTAGGGTGGTTTTTATGAACCTGCACAACGTTTATACGCTAGCCTTTAGGAGTTTTTGTATGTTGTGGTCAACCTTGCAATCGATGGAATTGTCTATAATATAACTTCCTACAATAATATTCATATTCTAGTACCATTTATTTCAATATTAAATGTAACAGCTTTGACCAACTGCGTTCATTTTAATGTAGCCTATGATTATACAGCTTATTCTTATAACAGTAAGGTTGACCATTGGACTAAGGTAAGTGCCATGGTGTTTACAAATTGCTTGGTCTTACTATATAATAAAATCACGAATGCTTGCTGTGACAACAGTCCACGCGCACTTGTTAGTCACCTCATGCGATACGTGAGGGGCAGGGGATCTATATGGGCAGTACGAATCAATAGCATATATTAACCCATTTGCCATCGGAATGATTGGAATGTTAGCCGGCTAACATGACAGCTACATGACATTACGCGTGTCACGGAAAAATAACCTTATTATGTAGTGAATAATAAGGTTATATTCCCGTGACACGCGTAATGTCATGTAACTATCATGTTAGCCGGCTAACATGTCAAGCATTAAGTAGTTAAGAGCGTTTTCCTCTGCCGCTTTTGAAGGATCAAGTTGCGAAGGATTATCACATGTTTTATGAATGTCGTTACTCGCATAGAACCAGGATAAAATTTGTGTTTCTGTTACCAGAAATGATTCAACAATGATCTATTTAATCATATATAAGTCTATATTAATGGATCTTTATATATACGTCGCCATTAGTAACGACTTTTTACCAATACTTTCATAATGGTATACATATATACCACGTATTATGTGTATTATTTGATAGAACGAATGTATTAATACAAAGAAAATCACAGATGAGACAGAAAAATTGTAAAAATATTTCGTAAAAACCTTTTCGTTACCTACATTTGAGAAATAATTACAATTAACATATATTATTTACAATTGCCTCTGTGGCGTAGTTGTAATTGTACACGGTATGAGTACGATTACAGCGCTAAAGTCCTGGGTTCGAATCCCGCGTCATCCAATAAAATAATTGCAACTGGGTTTTTCCGTCTTAAAATTACTCAGTCACAGCTCGGCTCATGAAGTTGGCGGTGTGATACTGACGCGTGCCTTCGAAAGCACGCAGAGCCGTTGGTTCTGCGCCTGATCTCTCCCCGGTCATGTCACAATGCCGTCTCACGGAACTATGACAGTGTAAGAACAGAGAGTGCGCCTGTGTATTGCACACACACTTGTACACTATAATATTTCCTGCGTACTCGGTTGATCTCCATTGAGATTAGTCGCCGTGGCTCAAATTCGGCTAGGAAAGAATAATTATTTGCTTTCTTTATAAAATATATCTATTCGAGTTCAATTAAATATTCATTTAAAGTCGAGGCTCCTTTTAAATATCAAAATATTTTAGAAAGCCTCACTCGCCATCTTAATCACAACTAAATAACAAACAAGATATAACTTATAAATATGTTTAAACTTGTTTCGTTCCATTTATTTTGACAAGCAATGAAGAAGAGAAAGCAATACAATATCAATAAAATGGACTCAATTGAGCGTAAAATCTAATTTAAATGAAAGTCCATTTAACATCAATAGCACAATTTATATCTTTGTTACTCTTTATCGAATTGAATTTTGAATCAGATATTAAATATGAAACGTCATAATGTTAATTGAATCTATATTATTTGACATTACGGTTGTTTTTAGCATAAATATAGAAATGGACTTTGTATATCTATGAATGTTATATGGATAATTGCACCTTACATGTTACCTTAAAAATGTATTATTATTTATGTATATATTTCCACATACAACTATTTTATAGGTAATAACCCAATACAGTAGTGCAGTAGAATAGTTAATTGATTTTATTATAACTTACTTTTACATAAGCGGCCGTTGTGAATTCCGTAAAAAATCATATGTAATTTGAAGATATTTTTACTTTTGACATTCATGTATGTGATCTGTAATACTGTACAATAAGAGAACGGAATTCGGAAATGTCTACTTGATTCCTTGATTATGACAAGTTATTATAATTTATTTTTAATTCTAAGGGTGTGTTTAGATTAGCGAAAAAACACAAAAGCATCTCGGACTGCTATGATATTTCTGGTATGGTCATGCGTATTACATGTTGTAAACAGTGCATGAGTAGAATTACATGCCAATATGCGTACTATACGTTCATGGGGCGTTTTAAGAATCATAACACATCCTTAAAATAGTCCTTAAGATAAAGATGCATAAGGGTGATTTTTCTAATCCCTGTATAAATTATTTCTGGTAACAGACGAAATGAACAACAAACTCGGTACTGTAAGCTGTAAATAATAAAGTTAAGTTAGAATTAAAAGCACATGACAATGCTTTGGATGTACTGACAAATAAACCATTTAATTATTTTTATATTGTTTTATTCAACCCTATAATCAATAAATGGTGGAGATTGAAATGAAACTATTTTTACAGATTTTATTGCGGTTTATTATATTATTATATTCTCGCGATGTTTCGAAGACTTTGCAGCCATGGTCACGGGGTGGACTGAGGTGTTAGTTATGATCTTTATTCTGAGTAGATTGCACAGTCAACAGATATAATTTAAAATTTTGTATAATTGTAAAATATAGGTAGATATTGTACTAATCTTTCGGATGCCGAACTCATCTGTCCGCCCTGTGACCTCGAAGGTTGCAGTATTCGAAACGTCGGGAGAAAATTATATAAATAACCGCGACAAAAATAGTTTAAATTCAAATGGTGGAGACATGCTGTAGCCCTCATTTAGCTCAATAAAAGCATCTGGCTCGAAAAGTACCAATGTCAAACAACAGATCGAAGTGTTGACTTTATGTATCATAAAGACAATAGGCCTAAAAACCCAATCAAAAATTCCTTTTGAAAGTTAACGATATAACTTTGCATTATAATTTTGCATATTAAAAGCATATGAAGATTATGACAATAATAAAAAAATCCAAGACTCTTATAAAATCTTATAAGAGTCTTGGATTTATCTTGCGAATTAGTAAACCTTTCACAGATATAGGTTGTTTAAAATTACTTTATAATTCATATGTAAAAAGCATTCTTGAGTACTGCAGTATTATCTGGAACCCTCACTATATAACATACATCAACAGTGTTGAGAGCATACAGTGCAAATTTGTAAAACATCTCAATTATAGAAAACACAGATACTTTACTTACAAATACGAAGATTCCTGTAAGTATCATAGACTATATAGACGCACATTAATAGATATGGCTTTTCTACATGGTGTGTGCAATGGATACATTGACTGCTTCTCTCTCACAAGTAAAATTCTACGTTTCTGCATCCCTCAACATTTCACGCGAAATCCGAGCCTATTTGCGGTTTCTCACTCGTATACGAATTACGCGCAGAATTCAATAGTGAGCCGACTACAAAGAGTTTATAATAAGAAGTTTATGTCAGCTGACATTTTTCATGCAAACAAAAACAAATTTAAATGTGATGTTTTAAAAATTCTTTATGAAGACAATGTAATACAAATAAATAACTAAATAATACATATGTAAATGTATAAATATATAGAAATGGTGACACACACGCACGTACACGTGCACGCGCACACGCACACGCACGCACACACACACACGCACACACGCACACACGTACACACACATATATGCTCCTCTAGAGACACTATCCCACTTTTGACTGCCTGTTATTTAAACGTGTAAACAAAATGTAAATCCGTTATTGGCCTTAAGATAAGTGTATCAGATTGTGTCACTCTAGTATTAAGGGCTGTGGATTTTTTAAATAAATAAATAAAAAAAATAAAAAAATATATAAATAAACTGTTTTCCTGATGATAAATACCTGGCGAGTAATTTTCAATATATAGAAGAAAGAAATAAATATATTTATTTGGCCACACATTGTCCCAGGTTCCGGCAAATACTACAAACGGCTAGGTTTAATCTCTCTTAGTAGTAGAGAAGGCCCGTGCCCAGCAGTGGGACAGTGTATAATATGGGCTGATTTTATTATATAATTATATAGTAGGACACAATTAAATCTCTAAATGCGACACACGTGGGTCACTGTAGCGGGTTTTAACACCTTGTGTACGGTGGTCGCTATCCGAGCTCATATAAAATATATCCTACCACAAGCAAATGTTTCGGACCACAGACTGCACTTTACATGTACGATAAGAATAGAAAAATCTCTCATACGACATAAAGTATAAGGTAAAACGATTTTTATCTCACACCCACTGACGCAACATAAATTTCTATTTCAACAGAAGTGTTTACTTTTTGAGAATTCGTCCGGGATCTAACTCCTATTTTTCACAACAGACCCTACTATTCCCGCTACACCATTGCTGCAAGTGATAATTTGTAGCTTGAAACATTCATCTGTATGCACTGGGCTAAAAGTAATAAAACTTAGTAGTCTGTATTGAAAAAGAAACAAAATAAATACTAATATCCACTCTGTCCATGCAAAAATTGATCAATCCAATGTTTTTTTTCTATCCATATTCTGCAATATGGATGTAATATGTGTGTGTTAGAATGCTGAAGCGACTTTCATTAAAATAAAAACTAATATCACTGACTACAGAAATACTTTCACAAATATTTCATCAACCAACCGACCAGGGCCCTTATTCTGTATGATAGTGTAAACGCGTAACGCGGCCGTGTCATGTTATCTTCGAGAAATGTGCGTGGAATGGTATTCTGCAAGCCAAATTTCTATAGTCCTAAACATGATGCGTTGTGTTACGTGCTTGTTACGCACTGTCAAAATAACGTGCGGGATAGAGAATAAGGCCCCAGTACGACTATCAATGACCGTTTTTTAGCAAAAAGACATTTAATCCAAAAAAAATTCCATGTTGGCGAAGCCGCGATCAAAATCTAGTCCAAAATAGAAATAAAAATGAAAAGTTTTAAATACATACACAACCTATATTCCTAACATAGAGATTTTAATAATGCATTTATTGATTAATCTATAAAGATTTTCCGTACTTTTAATTTTGTAACGGATAAAATTTAGATATCTCGGTGGCGGTCCTACTATACTTCTGCAATAAGGTCTCAGATTTGGCCCCGGGTCGAACAGTGATATTGGGTTTTTCTACATAATATACGCCTGGAGTATTCAATTTGTACCTGACATGGTGATAGCCTCTCCCCCTATCACATCATGGGACGGAATACACATGGCGGAAAGGGGATACACCAGTTGCGTCCCTGCGTACCCCTTCGGAGATAAAAGGGGTGTGTAGAAATTTCGAATATGAAGTTTTCCCAGTATCCTTCACTACCGAAGCAGTCAATTATAGAAATAAGCCCTGGAGATTGAACCCACGAACTACGTTTCGGCGACCACTAGGCAATTAAACCGTACTTAATAATACAAAGTTAAGTAAAGCCCTCCAGACAACATGTTATTACATTACAACCACAGCCGCAGGTTAATCCCTTAGATTGAATCTCAGCACAAGAGACTCCTGTGCCTGCAACAAGTGGCTTTTCTGAGTAAACAGCGAGCATCGCATTCCATTCTATACTCTTTTCTAGTGGATGACGGTAGGAATTTGTTTGTCGAGACCAATGAGCCATGCCTGCTTTGTGTGCAAAGGTTTTTATGCAGCCATTCGAGACCGTGGCTCGGCGATTACAATGAGAAATGTGTGTTTTGTTGAATATATATTTGTTATCGTCTTTTAAGAAACATTCTGTTTTGTGTATCTTTGTACGGTTAAAGGAAAATGGAACTATTTCACAAATGGATTGTTGGATGAGATTTGTGATGTTCTGTTTGTTATAGGATATGAAATGGTATTATAACTTAGCGTTTTAAAGACTCTATATCTGATTTTTATAGGGCACGGTGATATCTGGTAAGTGGAATAGGGCCTAGATAAAATATCGATTACCCCTGGCCAGTCGACACAATAATGCCGGCCAACTAACAATGTAAAATCGTAACGCTATCGTGTTAATCTTCGTGAAATTAGCGTGGAATGGTAGTCTGTATGCCATTTTGTAATAAACGCGAGGACATGCGTTACGCGCATATTATTACTGTCAAAATAACATGTGACAGAGAATCAGGGTTTTAGCAGTGGCGAAGGGTGAATTTTTAAAAGGTAACCCGTGGCAAAAAAAATCCTTTTTTACCATATCGCAAACAATTAAACAGAAAAAAAAGCAAGACAAAGTAAAAAAATTAAAAAGGAAGCTCGTAGGAATCGAGTTGTATGGATGCCTAGCCACTGATGTTTGGCCTTTTGATAGTAACAAGTCAAAATAATATAGACACAAGATACTGCTTCCGATAAACATTACAATTATACCTGCCTTAATTTATTGAATTACGACTTCATCAACTCCTTACGCGTACTATCTAATATTGCACAAAATAGCCCTGAACTTCCCATTTACCATCGGAATGTTAGCCGGCAAACATGACAGCTACGTGACAGTTAAATGACATTACGCGTGTCACGAAAAAATAACCTTATTATGTAATAAATAATAAGGTTATATTCCCGTGACACGTATAATTTCATGTAGCTGTCATGTTAGCCGGCTAACATTCCGATGGTAAATGGGTTCGTATATGAAAGAGGTTATACTTATTAACATAGGAGTTATGACACATAAACTATTATAATCCGCTCTCTAATCCGATTTAAGTGAACTTTGGTCCTTTTAGATTGGAATATACAAGTGTGTGAAGTAGATTATCAAAGATCCCTCGTAAAGGTAGCACTCTGTACGCTCTGATCCCATCTTTGGCTAATAGTCTAAGAGCCCGTGAACCCCAAACCTTCGTTATTTTATAAAAGCTGAAAGTTTGTCAGCGCATGCTCCTAACACAGGTAACAACGATGGGCTATTATGAAGTTTGGGCTACAGTGGCTTTGACAGGTACACGGTATTAAAAGTGTGTGTGTATCAAAAACGTCTGGCTAACGAGGAAACATTATTTACTTATTACCCAAGTACTATATATAAAAATCAGCTTTTATACTATAACTTAAATAAAATTATAACTTCATGAACATTAAGGGTGTCTGTCTCACTTTATTATTTGATGAAACTAAATCGGTGTTTTACACACCTTTAGTACCGTGTACCTGCCAAAGCCACTGTAGCCCAAACTTCATAATAGCCCATCGTTGTTACCTGTGTTAGGAGCATGCGCTGACAAACTTTCAGCTTTTATAAAATAACGAAGGTCTGGGGTTCACAGGCTCTTGCTCTATAACGTAGTAAATTAGAATTTGATCTTTTAAACTTGTTGAAGTATGTCATTAAAATTTGTGGGTGAATTTTAGAATTTTTCTATATATTTAAATCATAGATAGGGTAGGTTAACTTATAGTAATTTGGTACATATTTTTATCATCTTAATAGCAAGATATTAAGGGCCGGTTTCGCAACCTCTGAAATAACACGAGTACCTCGGTAATAAAACGAGTATAATCTACATTACCGGTTAATACGATAGCTATCAAATAATATTGACTTGAAACTTGTGAAACATGCCCTAAGTATGACAAAAAATATATTTTACAAAACCCACACTTTTAAATAAAAAAGGCATTTTTAACTTAATTACAAGATATTGTATTGGCCATTTTATTCAATTTTAACATTAAGTTTTACCAATTTACTTTTAACCCAACACCCAACTTTAAAGTTTCAGGTAAAAAGACCACACATTGACAACTGCGGTATCTTGGAAACTTTTAATTAGTGCGATCGTAAACTGCAGTTAAATGGAATTAGTCATTTCCACCGGCATGTGGCAACTATTCAGTTCAATTTAAACTTTTGCGCGGCGACTGTGGTCGTGTTCGATTAGTGTGAAGATAAACTATGGTTGTTCTTGTACATTTTCGGGGCTGGAGTTTATTTAGTAGGACGTATTTTTAGTTATTTATTTACTTTAGATATAGATTTGTGTGTTTTTATTTTTTAGTGTTTGATATATTGAATGGTATTTTAGGTTAGTATGGAAGATGAAATTTTATGCTATTTTATATAAATGCGAGTTTTTCTTTCTCCAGTTTGTGAAAATGTTTGGATGTCTATATGTTTGTTAGAAATGAAAGCAGAAACAACAACGGCTTTAGATGAAATTTGACATACACATATTTTACGCGAGCCAAGTCGCGAGAAACACCTAACACTGTATGACTTTGTCTGAGATACAAAGATATAAGTCCCTAAAGCCTAGATGTTTTGTACTTATAATTATTGTTCTATCAGTATGGATTCATTTATCTGCTATTTTTGCGACAACTAATTTAAATACAGTAAGTACTATAAAAACTTAAAAAAAATCTATTTGCTTTGGAATTAAACCTTAAATCTATTAATTCCATTAAATACAAGTGTCGAGTTGTTGGTAATTTTTTAATCCCTAGATGAAAAGATGGATAATCCGCACTATTATAAATAAGTACTTTATGTATAATATTGTAACAGCAATTAATAGATTACCCCAAATATGAATTGCATGCTGCGTGACGTTTATGTAAAGGGTATCGTACAGTGGCGAAAGGTGCATGTAACCCGATTCCAACAGAGTCAACATCCCTTTATATAGAGTTTAAGTATAATTTAATTATCGTTAAAAATATTTGCAGATCGCATTAATGCAATTAGTATTTATATCTTGTGTCGCCTTCTCTGTCGGAAAATTTTACCTTTCGCCACCTTCGCATTTAATTCTCAGTATTACCTTCCGTTCTCAGCAGCACTCAGCAGAACAAACAGAACAATATAAGGCGGATATGTGTTCCGTTTGAGACATCTTCGCCAAACTCGGCACATCGCCCTGCAACCTTTATTTTTGGTAATTCAGTT
The DNA here is from genome assembly GCF_014839805.1 of Manduca sexta. Classification (NCBI taxonomy): domain Eukaryota; kingdom Metazoa; phylum Arthropoda; class Insecta; order Lepidoptera; family Sphingidae; genus Manduca; species Manduca sexta. The sequence continues at coordinate 13,158,127 of NC_051136.1, forward strand.
GGATATACTGTAGGGAACCAGTGCATGCAATTTGATATATGAGAAATAATACTCATGGAATTTGAAAACTATTAAATTGTTTAAATTTTTTTATTGCGTTGTATATGAGGGAAAATAATCTTCATGAATCTACATTTGGCCTAGGTTGTAACTCTGTATCATAGCTTGTGCGCAATAAGATATAATAAAAAATACGGAACGGTAAATTAATTGTAGAATTTTAAAGATTTTGGCTTTATTTTGAAATAGATATTTTCCTAACAGAATTTCGGCCACGGCGGCCTTCGAGCTGCGACTGGTTATTTTTTTGAATATGGAAAACATATTAAATTCCTATATAATACAATGGTTTCACTCAGTCGGCGATTCCGACTAATAACACGTGAGTAAAACCATTGTTATCTAGTAATGGAAAGACACTTTAAATTTACTTATAATCCTAACCTATGTAACCTCCATATGTTCGTTTGAGAACTAATTCCTAGAGGAATGGAAGCGATGCAGCTGCTGGAGGGACTGTGGGTGGAGGGAGAGGGGGCACGGGACGGGACGGGGGGGGGGGTTAACAAAGGCTGCTCAACAATCGCTTTACGCAAACATAGCCCGTTTTATTCCTAGATCCGGATATGACTGAGCCGATGAGGGATTGAATGCAGATGTGTTCTGATGTATTTCTAGTTCAAAAGCTTTGGAACGATTATCATAGTTAGGCTAGTTTACAAAAACACAGACTCGTGTAGATAGGGGTTTATCTAGTGCACCCACTTATCACCGTGTGCATTACGTCCCATTATGTGATAGCGATCCTACTGTCGTTTCGACAACAAATCCATATTTCAAAATCAAACGATATTCATGGTTTGGAACATTAACTGAATGATATTTAGAAATTGAACAATGAAATTAACTCTACATATATTTCATGTAAAAATATGTGGACAACGTTTTACATCATATTTTATGACTGCCTCGGCGATGTTGTATGTGCACGGTACGACCACCATTCTGATGTTCCGGGTTCTAATCCCAGGTGGAGTAAAGTAATATTAGGTTTTTCTGTTCAGTGTCAGTCCGAGGACTGGAATTTATGGCCGATATGCTGTCAGGCTTGCCGTTTATCACATCATGGGATCAGTCCATCACATATACATGATGTGTTTGTATAATCATCCAATCCATGAGCAATAAACATTCTGATTATGTTTAAATATTTTCCAAAATATTTTCGTTACAAATATGACGCTTATGTACATAGTAATTTAAAAAATAAATTTATTTACTTAGAACTAAAGCAAAATGGACTTTATTAATTTATTCATGATTAAAAACCTAGTAAACTATCAGATTAATGATAAGTAAACTATCTGATGATTTTTCTTATTATCTGGAGAATAAATCAAAATCCGATAATTTGTAGCAACACTAGAACCAACTCAGAATTATATCATTGCACCGCTCTTACTCATAAACAACAGATATCAAGTATCATACCCAGTAATTGCATTAGCTTCAATATCAAACGAACCTAATAATAAATCATCATTCCATGATCTATAGTTCAATTAGTCAAACGTCTGCGTGCCTAACCTGGCTTGCCGATTAATTAACCTTGCAAATGAACAGTCCAAAACCATTTGACTGTGAAAAGTACGAAACAATTTGTAAGACACGGCATCATATAAAACAGTTTAACGAGTAAAGGGGCAGGTAACTGTCGTTTAAGTAAATCGCGATCGGCACGCTACGGCACACGGCTACGGTGCTACGGTGCTACGCCGCTACACCGCTACGCCGCTAGTTGGATAAATGTTAGGAAATTAACGACTGACATGCTATTAGCGGTGTGCACGATATGTTGGTATGTCGAAATGTGTGTATTTTATCTGCAGTGCGAATGGAACTAAGTGATTCGTTAGTTAGTTTTTATTGATAATGTTTTAACCGTCAGTCTAATAAAGTTAATAAACTGTCTTAACTCAGCCAAAATTAAACTTAAATGATACATTCATTGTTTTTAAGATGTTTATGCAAGTAATAATTTTTCTTTACTTAATTATAAAGATAAGTAAACAGTCACTTAGTATTGAGTAGTTACTTACTATGATAATGCAAGTCCTTTAACTTTATGACCATAGGCGTAGCATGATTACCTATTCCATTTACTTCGATAAAACAGCAATTCGGTGCTTCACACCATATTATCCCCTTGTATTTATATTATGTTGATTATCTACTGAACGTATTTAAAGATTTAAAATTATTACCAGCTTTATGTGAACAAACCCATTCATTAACTGGTGGTGCTGTTGGTAGGATATATGTTACATCACCCCGGATAGCGACCTCCGTACACTAGGTTCTAAAACCCGCCATAGTGGTCACCGTAAGTGTGTATGTGTTCCGCAATCAGCCTGTGTTTATCCGGTTCCAACAGGACGATATAATAGGGGACCGGCCTATGCTTGATTTTGTACATTATTCTATATCTAATGGTTAATAATACGAAAAAGAAGCACTCCTGCGAAAACTGCATGCAAATTGGTTAAAAAATGAGCGAGTAATTCATATTTAAAATATTGTAATGTGCAGAAGTAGGCGGGATGTGGGGATATCGCTTCATCTCTTTCTTTCGCACGCGTCTTAATTCCCGATGACGTCACATGTGGGTATTTCGTCTCTTTTCTGTTTCTTGTTAATTACCCCTTCCAACGAAATTCAAAGACTTATAACTTGTTGATTTTTTAACGGATTTTAATAATTCCTTCTGTTTTATAATTTATATTATGTAAATATTTGATAATATTAATGAACAAAAATTAGTCCGGTACCCTATTGTGTCGACTATGGAGGGGTAATCTTCTCTTGTCAGTTGACATTCTATTGGTGTCTACCATCCGGTGCAGTGGGGTTATAGAGTGTAGATTAGTGGTGAAGGGTGAAGGATAGTCAAAGCGTCAGAAGATACAGTTTATTACGCACACAGAAGAAACAGTTCACACACACAGAAGAAACACTATAGAAATAGAAGGAGTAAACTTGAGGAAAGGTACAGTAGTACATATAAATTTATGTAGTATAGAAGTAAATAATAGCTATATGTAATTATATAAATAGTAGATATATAATAGTATATGTAGTGTACGCTACAGGCACACTTTGCTTTGTCGGTATAAAAAGAAAACTTCGCTTAAAGTACTTGTAATAAATAAATTCATTTCACCTCCAAATACGATAAATTATTATTAGTGTATATCGTAGGAAAGTTTAAAATCATCCATTTAGAAGGTATATTTGATGTGCTATAAAATAAAATTATAAAGTTGTCAGCGATAGAAAAGGTTTCACTACTAAAATAAATGAAAAAACAGGAACTGTAATAATTTATCTTTATTTATATATTTAAATAGTGCTATTATGGAGACTATTGAGATTTAAATAAAAAAAAAAACAAAGCATTTTCAGAAAATATGATCAAATAACAACAATATATTTCATTTATGTAAATAAATGCAGGAAAATGTTGTTAAAACTTTTATCATCTTATTTTCCACATCGACCTATTTTTAATTTATTTACCTTAGTGAACTCAAAGCGCAGTAAACAAAGCCTTCAAAGGAAGACAAAGGCTAATCTAATTTGTGTCCGACAAATCTCGTGCATCCCCGTTAATAAGCGCTTTTGAAGCAAAATGACAGAGTCGCATGCTTGCGAGTAATAATAGCAAGGGCGCCACTGTCTCCGCTCAAACCGGATACAATTTATTATAATAATTTCCGTTTTAAATACCCATTTGAGCTTCAACAGTTCTTGGATGTTATGAATCGACGCTGCAACCCGAACTGTGGTTTCGCATGAAATGTAATAAAACATCGCATTCATATTTGCTTATCGAATGATTTAGAATACTATTCGTTTGTGTCTACAATGTTTAAGTGTGGTGCTGTTTAGTAAATATCGATCAAAGACGTATCTTCAATGATTATCGATGTATCATTATGCCGGTTTAACAAATTGCTTCTCTATCTGTTTAATAAAAAGACTCATTATTGTTAGTGTTCACGTGTACTGGTAAATTCTTGGACTTAATGCAGTTAAGGTAAGTGAGTGCAAACTAAAAATAGGTGGTCTTTGGCACCAAGGCAATGTCTGATACTAAAAACAATATAATATGATTAGCCTAAAATTTAAAAAAAAGAGGAGTGTATCAATTCGACGTGTATTTTTTTAAAGTTTGATTTATCAAAACTCTATCATTTATGAACATATTTAGAAAAAAATTTTTTTTTTATGTTTATGCATTTTTAAATGACATCCATTGTAAAATATAGACTAGGAGCCCTGAATGTTTTAAGTGTCCATACTAAATTTAAGGTAGAAAAACTTACCAAAAGTATTTGACCAAATAAATAATTACACAACATACAAAGTTGAAAAGATACTTGTCACTTAGTTTTCCCTTGAATACAGTAAATACTTGAAATACAGGCCTCAGAAGCAACTTGCCAACCCAAAGACATTGTTAGCAAGTTGTGGCCAGCGCTCGCGGTTGTGGTAATGCCTTCTGCATGAAATGTGTAAAAGCGATATTTAGTTGGAAGTGAATACATTTCATCTATTATATAATTGTAAAACGTTGATAGATATTGTACCTTTTTGGAGGATCAACACCTTAGTCCCCCGTGACCAGGAAGGATGTAGTCTTCGAAATGTAAAAAAATCATAATGTAAAAAAATGCGATAAAATCCGAAAATAGTTTAATTTTGACTAACATTCGCGTAAACATAAGAAATCACATTCCATTTATATATGCGTTTGTGCAAATAAATGAGCATGTCCAATTATAAATCGTGTAATACTAATGTAAAGATATTATTGTTTAATGCGCGGTAGTTAGAATTGGCTAACTATATTATTCGTTGAACTTAAAGATTTTTTCTTTTATCTCGCGCGCCCTGCATCTATAAAGACTGCAAATTCTTCGAAGCGTCTAGGATGAAAATTTAAAAATGTTCGCATAAAATTCAATTAAAGCAATTTATTTCAACGTCAATTCGCGTAAACATAAGAAATAATTACAATTTTTAGCTGTAAACATACTTTCCTTTCATTTAAAATTTGACTGACTGTAACATCCGCAACACGATATCTAACTTCACTTCTATTTTCCATGAATAATAATAGCCAAAACTGTCTAAAGCGTATACTTACCACAAAAGATACAAGCAAAGGCTCTTTTAAACAGCCGATTAGAATTCGTCTGTTCATCACTCCCTGTCATTAAAGGCGCGTTTTAAAAGATCTCAGATCGTTTCCACGGGGAAATGTAAATGCACTTAATGCATACGTAATCAAATTACCCTGGCGCGGTCCGCGGGTACAGCTCACACCGGATTTGAATATACTTAATCAGTTTTACCCACATTACCACTGGTTATATACCTTTTAACTTGTTTATTTTATAAGGAGTCAATAAAGGGCTATTGGGTTATGATTTCAAATAAATTAAGATCGAGTATGTAAATTTTTTTATGGATTTTATTATTGCAGTACAAACTATACATCTGTTACATAGTATTACACGTAGAGAATAACATAAAACCGATGCTAGTGACAAAGTCCAGAACACTTTCTTTTCAAATTTAATCGAACACAGAGACCATTATAATCATTAAGACCTCTATTATACGATTTACTTTCTAACAAGAACAACCCTTTAAAAGCTACCTAGATCCCACTTGTATCAGTCCAGTCATATTCCAAAAAAATCGGTTTCCGAATGCAGGTGTCAAATAATAAATACCTCATTACCAACAAGCTCTGGTTGCCAACGTCCTGTATGGACTTATGGCATTAATTTAAAAAGTAGCCTTTCTCTATTCTTGCGGTTTAATTTACTCCGCATTAAATATTAGAACTAAAAGCATAACAGGCACACACATTTACTTTTCTTTTAAAATATTAATATTGATAGAATCAAATATTCATACCGTGTTGTGTGTGCTTGGGAGAGCGTGGTTCTGTAAAACAAATTTGTTATTGCTTACACCACATCCGAGCTGCGAGGATGAGCAATCATACCACGAATACATAATGCGGTTTGAATGAATGTCTCTGTCAGAAATAATCAATGACTCTTGAAATACATATTATCCTGTATCGCCCAAAGGTTGACTGTTAGAGAATGACTTAAATAAGTTGAAATTGACGTAATATAAAGTTTAAAATAATAAATTAAAGACATGAAGGACCCAAGAAGAAATTACGACTTTTCGTCAATATTTTGCGCGATTACGGATAATTGTATTACAATTGCAAAAATATATTAGTGATGGCATCCTAGGTGGTAGTAATATTATGTCAACCCAGAGTCATAAGACTGACCTTTCTCCACGGTAGCTAGAATTATGTTGGCCTAATCAGTTGAATATTAACTGACGTCAAATTGAGGCTATATATGTTTTTACTATGCATAGGATTGTCACCATAAGACTTATCTTTATCGCTATTTATGTTTCGGATTGCACTGATTGCGCCATCCACTTAATCAGACTTCTTTATATATAATTTTCAACTACAATATTATAAATCTGAAGTATAAGATTATATTAATCATAATGTGCTATATTTACGGCATGGTGTAACAACATCCACGGGCACTCGGTTCAGAGCTGTCGGATACTAATGAGAAGTCGCCGCGAACACTTTTCATTTTAACATTTTTAACATGTGTTATACGTCGCACGCTTTGTTTTGTACGACACTACGTTCTCTCCGCGAATTGCATTTGCAAATTATAATCTACATTACTTTGAATTAAATATATTTTACCGTGTGTCCCTGATTTTATGTTTGTTTGATTTAATGCGCTTGTATTCACGTATCTCTGTGTAATAAATCACAGTACTGCAGCCATGTTTCAAAAAAACCTCTTTATTAAAACTCGTCGCATTGCCTATGCAACTAAAAAATATTATTTTAAATTTGGAATACTCGTATTTTTTTATTTAGATGAAGTTGGTTATGAGGATTTATAACGTTTGATAAACACTGGCTGAATATATGTGCATAAAGAAAAAAACGTTAATTTCAAATTTAAGAACAGTCTCGGTATTCATAATGCAATTTGTTAGGTATAATTCTCTATCATAAAATGAATTCTCTATGAATAAACAGAAATTTATCAAATAATGCACTAGATATATCTTTTACCGGCACAGACGTGAGTTTAAGTATACATCAGTGTATTCAATAAATCCACAAACGTATCAGAGAAGTGTAAGCCCACTTTAGCCGGCAAATTCAACTGTTTACCAACTCCAGCGAGAGTTGTTCGAGTATGAAGCGGTCGTGCATTTTACGGGGCTCCTGTCTTGATTTATGCGTGCTGCAAAAACTGCACTTGGATAGTTTTCGTTTGCACATTTTTTCGGTGGAACTGGCAAATTTATTATCTGTGCCGACAGTATCTGTTGGAGTTTGGAAAGGTTTGTCTATGATTAAATATTTAAATTTCTATTTAATTTATAAAATACTGAAACATAAGATCATTTGATAAAAGGACGCACTTGTTCGTCAGTCTGCTATGTAAGCTCATTCAAGCACGCTTGACGGGTTGTCGTCGGCCTTATTTTTTATCGTATCACACACGCTCGTTTTCGCAGATGTTACGATAATTCGCTTGATCGCTCGCGTACAACCAAGTTTCCTTTTTATACGCATCAATCAATAATTCAATTCGTTCGGGGTTTTTGACTGAAGACTTTTTACGGCGTTTGGTTCGTCATTCCTTATTTTTTACAGTAAAAATTCTGGAAGATCAAATTTATTGGTTTAGTAGTATGCGTATGCCGCTTCTTAATTCAAAACATGAAAGTCGTTCAGGGGCTTTATTCTGTATGCCACTGGTTATTTTGACAACGTGTAACAAACACGTAACGCGCCGCGTCACGTTTGACACAATAGAAGTTGTCATACAGAATACAATTCAACGCTGATTTCACGAACATAACATGGTCGTATTACGGACTCACACTGTCATAGAGAATAAGGCTCCAGATAAGAATCATGCTCGATGTTTCGATAAATTCTGCATCTGTTACATCATTAGACACATCATCTTTAAATATACATCTTTCCCGCCAATCTAACACTACGTATCTATATCAACACCAATAAGCAATAATTTACACCCTATTTAGTCTGACGTAGTGCGTATTTCAAACAACACTAGCCTACGGGCAGTTCGCTAGCCAGCGGTTGATTTGCAACAAAAGGCGATTCGGTGGGGCAAGCGATCTGCAGTGAACCGCAAACTGCACGCGTGGTGCCACCCTTCAACTTTTTAACATTCGTTTCGTTCTAGTTATAAATGTTGAGCGGTCGCTAGATGGCGCTAGTACAATAAAATTAGTCGAGAAAGTAATCTTTATTTCTAAGTATTATTGGCGTCTCGTCTTGTCAGGGACGTGCACGTGTCTGTGCAGGTGGACCAAGGCAACCACCGTATGGTACTTGAGAAACGGGCAAAGGAATAGAAAGAGACAGACAGCCCAATGGACAGACGACCTCGCGTGGTATGCATGCATTTTTTTATTCTGGTCTATGAAAAAACCTTACTTTTTTTTTATTAAATATTACGTACGTTGTAAAAAATTTATAATTAACGGAATTATACAAACATATTGCAAATAAATAGAATTAATATTCATTTTTGACTTTGTAATCAAATTCTCATTGCTGACTTGCCACTTTTTGTCATAACAATCACTTTGGCCTCGCGCCGACGACTAATTGCAAAAAAATTAACAAAGTTTGCAAAATGCAAATGTCAAAAACAAATCTACAGGAAGCTGTGAAAAATCCAAAAATTCCAAGGTACAATTACGTGATCAAAAATGTAAATTTACGTCGAATTTACTCTGATTTTAAATCCGCGGCCATTTTTTTTCTAAATTTGAACCGGTCGGAATTTTTACGTTCCTTTGAACGTAACCTTTCGCGTTACGTTTATTTATTCATACCGCGGTGGAGTGGGTTTGGAACTTTTCGATTTATTAATATGTGTACCCGTGACTGGTACGCGTTTGTTTTTAAATACAAATATGAGGGGAGACGGGAAGAAGTTTAGTTATGAATTGTATATTATGTTAGTAAAATATAATCAACTTCCGATGTAGTAGAAGGGTATACTTCGTATACTGATTTTAGTCATAGAAGTTTTAGTAAGAATAAGTATTCGTATTTTAGGATGTGCAATAACGGAATCGCTCTCAATTTTCCTCTGTTCACCTTGATTTTATAACACTAAACTATCATGATTGAGAGAGTAAGAGATTATTGGACTTCCTTGCGCCCTCAATTCTCGAGAATTCGGAATTGTATGATCTTCAAGAGACGGAATTGAGAAATTCTCATCGTTTTTTGAAACTGTTCCTCTAGAGTTTTTATTCACAACGCTTTTAAATTGGCACAAACCCCGTCGAACTCATGAACTATAAACAACCAAATACACATTTAATTTAGTTAAATTAATATTTAAAACGTATAACTACCAATTTCACAAAAACCATTTAATTTCGAAATTACTTTTGTAATTTGCAAATTATATCGATATTTTGTATCGTTGCGAATTCTACTTATAACAAGTGTATACAGGCGCAGTATTAAACAGCAATTAACAAAAGTGAACGATGAGCGACGGACGAATATAATCCGTAAAATGTCTGCCGTTTATTGTTGATATTTAAATTGTTTTTGAAAAATAATATTATTGACTTTTGGAATGAATATTAAGTCGAAGTGGAGATGGATTAATATTACTGAATGACGGAACGAACTAATTGCTCTTCAGACAGTATTTGCCATAAACAGTATTGTGTCTCGGACAGTTGTGAACTAAAAGCAGGTTACTAGCACACTAATTTATTGGCGCTGCGTCTCAAAGCAGCGTGTACGCGTGTACCTATGGCCTACGCACGTATAATTATATAAAAACAGTATGAACAACGCATACTTGAATTACGAAGTACTGTAAGGTACTATATTATGCTCATAAACCTAAGTATGGCAAAATAAACTAAAATATATGTACCACTTCTAATTTGCAATTGGCGAGGGTATGTAATTTTTTTTATTTTTTTATTATAATAACCTCCAGGAATTAACATGCTAATAAAATACTAAAACTTTATTTTCCGAAATGTTTATAAATACATTTAATATTAAGAATATATAACACAAGAATTTCTTAATTGGGAGTACCTGTCGACAAAGGCTTCTACTCTAATGTCTACTATCTACAGCAGCTCTTTCCCAATAGGATCTAGCTGCCCTCTAGACTTCATACATCCCTTCTTCTCATTTTAAGAGCAATATAAAATTTCAAATTTACAATATGGCTATCTCCAAGCCTGTCACTTACCGTAGAGAGATCTAAAAAAGACCTCTACACATAATAACATAACAATTCTAATAACGATTAAACAATAGGTGTAGTAGTAACTAGGTGGATTGGGCATTTGTTGAGGATGGATGATAGGAGACTGACAAAGAGGGTTTATATGGCGAATGTGGATGGATGAGCCGGTAGGTGTCGGTGGCCCCGAACCTTCGAATGACAGATATCTGATATTATTAGGGCCTATTAAAGGCCGGGTCAAAAATACTCTGAATTGGCGGGAATGCATGAAAAGATTGGTGAAGGTGGAGGAAGCGAGAGAAATGTGCCAGAATCGTGCAAATCGGGAAATTCATAGTCCTGCCTACCTATCCTACTCCTATTGAATAAAGGCGTGATAGTATGTATGTATGTATTAAACAGTACTTAAGATCAATACATAAATTCTTAGACAAACCGATAATTCAAACATTAAAAATCCATTGAATTTTTTCAGTATCACAGTGCAGCGATCCAATGCCATATTACGAATGAAGTGGCCATAATTGCAGACGCAATTAGAGCTTGCTATGAGCGATTCAATTAGGCACTCATTAGTCGAAATAGGGAGGTCTACGATATGTTCACGATGCCAAAGCTTAACGATGCGATTGCGGGCTAGATTATCAGGAAAGGTTCATTTTTATATAATTAAATTAAATATGGCGCTTGGTAGTTAGCCTAAGAATTAACAGTAAATATACTGTCCAAAAAATGTACTAATTAATACAGTATATGTATTGTGCTAGTCATCATCATCTGGTAATATATGCACACAATATTGAAGTGGCTTTCTCCTGCTGTGGCACAAAACCTACTATACAATTCAACAAAGTTAGAATTTTAGTAATATTATAAATAATATATAAGTTTATATGCTTGTTAGAAGTTAATGAAAACGAATGTATTGTTAATTCTTATTTGGTCTACTGCGATACGAGCTGGAGTCTAGTGCAGTGAGCGCCATGAACTGATGTAATAATTAAATTGTTGTATCTCTAATAAAAAACTAAAATAAGCTTGACCAAATCATAGTTATATCGTAGTTATCAGTAGTTTATTTTTAATTTTCCGCAATAAACTTAATAAGGTCATATAATAACGGAAGACAATTTAAAATCTTTTCGTAAATTTAATTGTGTTCTGTTTTATGCTATTTATAAAAATCCTAATTTGTCATATTATAACCTTATAAGTTTAGTATAGGTTTTTTCACGGGCTGTACTGCGAGCAAAACATGTATTTATATAAACAAAATTTCTAACATATCACTCTAAATAAATAACAGTCGAATATTTAAATAACCTGTCCACATACAAAATATTTATTCCAGCAAAACTGACAACGTGGCATCAGATATTCAATTATGACAAATAAAAAATTGAGTGAGTGTTGTTTAGAAATATCGTGTGTTGTTTGCATCATTCAAATGTATTGTTCTAGCTCGGGCCAATAGACGCGTAAACAGGTCACCCTATATTAAGTGAACTTCAGCTGCCATATTTTATAAACACCTACAATGATAGAAAAAATATTTTTTCCTTCCTCTTCTTCTTAGAGAAGATTCTCAGAGAAGGAACCAATTAGGAGTGGGGAAGTTCAGACATACGAAAATCTTACAAATCATAATATTAGAAACTAGTTCGATGCGCGATGTCCGCCTACGTAACAAAGTTTATTCTACATAAAAGTCTTCATATTTTCAAATAATACAAATATACAGACAAAAATTCTAAAAACTGTTTTACGCTACGGTTACGAAGCGCTACAGTTCTTAGAGAAGGAACTGATAAAGAGAGAGTAGACTTAAGAACAGAGGTACCTAATTGTTTTTTTCTCATAGACCCCTTTCAATATTTTGCTGACTATGATGGACTTCTTTGACCGCTGTTTACGAATTATGGATCCCCATGTTTGGGTCACGCCAAGGTAGACTCCCGTGGACCACTTTGGGAATCATTGCTTTAGACCTACGAGAATCTTATAAACTATAATATTAAAAACTAGCTCGATGCTCGATCTCCTCCTGAGTGACAAAGTTAATTCGGGATTAAAAGTCTTTATACTTTTTCGGGATAAAATGGAGCCTGTATTTCAAGTTAGACCTCTACTAATACATCTGTGAAAACTACATTCAATTCCATGCGCTTTTTGTATAATGATTGTAACATACAGCAAAAATTTTAAGTAGTGTTGTTTTGGCTGTTGTTGCTCAAATAAAGTATTCTAACATTCGTTTTTCTTCAAGATCTGTAACGTACAGACATCTCTGTTACAATTCTAACATACGTATATTCCAGTTATCATTTTATTATATGAAAAGACTTGAGATATCACTACGAAACGTAACATCAAGCTGTAACCAAGTAATTTTTTTTGAAAGACTACTACTATCCTATTGAAGTCCATTAACGCTATACACCAATATATAACTTAGTTTTATCACTTTGAAAGTATACATACACACTCCCACTTATTTTAGGGGTGACTATTAAGTGCTGTACCACGATCGTGACACTTCTTGAAATTATACTTTTAATTATATATAGCAGGTATAGGCACCATCAGTGACCTGCCAGTCATTCATAAAGTTAGTACAATGAAAGGACCTACTGACCGACACCAACGACCGCAACTTTTCTCATAACTAACTTTTGTTTGTTAGACTTCACTACTTCTGTACAATTAGACCGACATAATTAAGGAATTGACATGGTGAACTATTATAGTCTTTAAACCTTTGAAAGATAAATAAGATTATATGGGAAGTTTCGTTTGAAGCTTACAAAGCAACAGCAAGTTAATAAAAGAGTGGGGATGGTAAATTAGATGAATAAAATGATCCCGATGATGAGTATAAACTGCGTTATTTATTGTAACTCAAATAATTAAATAACATATGGTTTATGGATTATAATATTAATATGTAGATGGGGCATCACAAAAGACAATGTCTGATTTTGATTAATATCTTAATAAACTCTGGTGCGTTTTGAACAGTAATTTTATCACATACGGTGAATTTTGGGATGAATTGCATTGGTGTTACCTAATCGGTAAGATCTGTCCTACGAGGCTTGAAAAGAGTGCTCGCCTCCCGGTAGGTAATGGCTTAAGTTTCTGGTAGTGCTACAGTCTGTGGGAGACATATGCTTACCATCAGTTGAATCGCCAGCTCGTTTACCTAGTTACAAAATTAAAAAAAAAACTTTTTATATATTTTTTTCTTTGGAAAGTTAAGTATTGGTGATTTGATTAACAATTGTTTTCATAATTTAGAGTAACGGTATCCCGACTGCCTATCAACATTCACTCACAATCATCGATGGGTTGCCAGCTTTGAGGTTGAAATGTACTTTTTACAGTGCCTAGACGACCTGGAATATCGAAACGAATGCTTCACGAGGACTTTTCGTTTTTAATCAATTAAATCCTCCTGTTTGTCTTTGTTTTACAGGCAAAGTAACCATCGGTCTGGCCAAAAAGTCAAAAGTAAGGAAATGATGGCCGCTGGAGACTAAAAATATATGAAGTAGACCCTTTCGGAAGCAATTGATGATGCCACTTCATTATACCTTAATACTATCTAGGTAATAGTGGTTGTGGCGTGTATGATCTATGGCATATACGGTTTGATGCATAGCATAAAATGTGTGAGTGTTCAGACATATCTATATTAAATTCTTCATTGACGAATCGCGCGCTTACTATTACAAGGTTCTATGTTAATTTAATTATGTTCCAAAACCGAGATTTAAAAATTTTCATGTTGGTAAAAATTAGAAGACAATACATAAAATTATAAGACTGTTCCCCTTTTATTTATCTTACGGGATTATTGGAAATGTTCACTGAAAAAGACTTAGGATAGTGTGATAATTTATAATTAAATTTGCACGTAAAATATACAATAGGCCCTTGTTATATTGAGCCAGCGATATATAAATAAAAGGTATATTTAAGAAATTATTTCATACTAGCTTTTGCTCGCGTTTCCGCTCTCTTCACCTATACCCGAGATATAATTTAGCCTATAGGCTACATTGTATCTAGCTTATAGGCTATGGGCTATAGCCCTTGAGAGTAATGTAGCTTCTTATCTTAAGAATTTTCAAAATCACAAAAATGGATAAAATTTAATTTAATTTAAATTTCTTTATTTGTAAAATACGACCTGTGTCGCGTACAAATTATATTTAGTAACAAAAATTGTTATCTTAAAAAAAAATGACACATTTCCATGCCTAAATGTAATAGTAATCAAAATTTCTATCGCCTAGATAGACTGGGAGCCAAGGTTCAAAGGTTTTGTTAAATATTTCCAAAACTCAGTGCCCGTCCCACATCCTTGTGGTGCGATCCACGGAGCCAATCACACGAAATGTTTTTTGCAGCAATACCGGGCCCCGAGCGAGCCCTTATTTCCTCTTACGTTATCGTTGATCTTACTATGAGTTCTCATTGTGAATATCATGTTTTAATTTTGATGGTGAAGGAGTTACTTGTGCCGTTTTGTTTTAGAACGATATGTTTTCGAATGGTACTATTTTAAATATTATAGTTTTGTTTATTATTAATTCTAAAGGAATCGAATAAAATAGATAATAAATTTATAGTAAAATTTGTTATAGATTGAACAAAAATAGCCTGGTGCAATAAGTACTGCGTAAGTTTACATAGTTACTAAGTCAGTACTTTTTATAAATTAAAGGAGTTTTAATGATATAAAGAAAAGCATGGCTTGCAGAATCGAACTATGGTAACGCTTACCAGTAGTAAGGGTATTTGAAAACGTCTTCCTTCAGTGACCCACGTCATGCGATACTCAGGCCTTTAACAACGATCGTCGGACTCATCCCTGCCCTGCGAATAAAATGCTTTGTATCGCGCATTCTATTGCGGACTATCCGCGACTCCGCATACTCGTTCAGTTTTGTCGAAAAGCTACAATGTTTTGTAATTTTAATGATTTGGGGAATAAGTCTGTATTTAAAGAGAATTAGATAAGGACCTAACGAATTTTCAAATCTGTCAAGTCACACAAAAACCGATTTAAGAGGCTTTTAAGGGGATACCGTAGATTGATTTCACAAACTGTTCATGCATTTTCCAAAATAACAAAATAATTTACAAGCGTCAAAATAGTTGTAAATTACACAAATTAAAATGAATAACCACAACGATATTCATAATGCAAACAAAAATACTGTCGAACACGCAAATGAATCGCCGAGGGCTCTTCCCGCAAATCGGCTCACCGATAAAAAAAAACATCATAACGTGTTTTAATAAAAGCGTAATATTTTAATTTACATCCCGGTGGGGGCAAGTACCGGCAGCGAGAGGCTGCAAGAGGCTGCATCTCACGGTACGTTGAGCTTCTCCGGGCGAATGCGTTGTAAGGCTGACCGTGCGAAATAGAGAGCAATACAGGTATTTTATTGATTAGTTTGATCCTTTAAACTTTTTGATCGTTGCTGTAAATAGAAGGAAAAAACGCACAAGAAATACTACATCTTTGAAAAACTTAAATTTATGATACGAACTTATAGAGTTTAATTGCACTGACATACAGGTTAAAGTTTCAACTTAAGTACTCAAAAAATTGAGTTCAAAATCTACTGCACTCCAAACAAAGTAACGTGGCAACTTAAATATTAAAATATACCCGAAAAGAGCGTTTATTGACAACACTAAAGTAGAAAATATGAAGCTATGATCAAATAAACTTCTATGTATTTGGCCCCTACTTTATTGACGCAAAGCCTCTTAAACAACGCTTGTACCTGCCGCCATAACTTTTTTTACGAGGAGAGCAATAAAAATGAGACCGAATAGAAAACTGTATCACTTTATATCGCTTCTTTTGTATATTTAACGCCTCTATGAGAATAGACGTGGCCTTTATTGGCAGCGAGTTCGTGGTTGATGACGAGTGTTTTATGATTTTGATTGGTGTGGTTAGGTTAGGGTTTTGAATGAACTTATCACCTGTGAAATTGCTGGTCTATGATTAGGTTTGGGAAACTGTATTGAAGAAATTACGTGTGGTGAAGTTATCTTTGTCAATATCTTCTGTTAAACAGCTCTCTGGAATATTCCCATATAAAGAGTCTATGGCTAATATAAGTGGTATTATGATAATTAAAATGTAATGCCTCAGAGAGTACAGTATCATACAGTTTCGTATACAATATACCAAACGATATATCTGTGCTGCTTAAAATTAGTCATAAATTACATCTAAACTTTACTGATAAGTAATCTAATTTTAGAGTTTTTAAGGTTTGCTAGATAAATGCACCGGTGTCTAACATTATTTAATGACAAGTATATATTTCTTTAAATTAAAAGTAATAGCATTGACACATAAACGATAGACAATAAACAAATTGTAGATAGCGTTGTGGAAGCATAGCATAGTTTGCGATTAATAACAACAGATTTTCTTTTAACAGTTAAGAATAAATGCCTGCTTCATAATTATGTATCTCTCTTTAATGAAATCGGAAACACTCAATCACAGCTAATAGACATCCTTTCTGAAAATGAAGACCAAATAAATTCTAAATATAACCTAACTGCAATTCAATGTGGTTTACGCTAGTCTTGATTTGCCCGGATTAAGTACAGTGCTGCGCAAAGTTTCCTCGAAAGCTTTTTCTTGATTGGCTCCGACTTAGCAGACTGTTTCCGTCCATTTACTTGCGAAACATTCGCGACGCTCTATACATATTAAGTGGTTGACCCGCTTTAACTGATAATGATGAATAAGGATCTAGATTATGTGGGGGTCAACTTAAATGGTTTCGGGGCTATATGTAGGATGATGTTGGAGAAGCAATTCGTGTTAATCGTCTGTTGTTTAGGTCTTGTTCCGGATTTATGACTTGCTCTTGCTTGCGGTTTCGTCTGCTTTATTCTGGTTAAGGGAATGAATGCCTTATTACACTGTGACATAATTAACTTTCCGTTCGTGAAAGAATTTTTAGAATCTGATACTAATCAGATTCTAAAAATTCTTTTCAAAGATGAGCGCGTTCAAAGAAACAACAAAAAATCACTTCAGCTTTGAGTTCTGGCTTAGGTAACCAGTTAACCTTTAGCTATCTACCTAAGCGATTATGACTCAAAAAAGGGAGGTAACACTTCAGCCTTAATAATTTGGTATCAATTTTCTTATTTTTTACCCAATTGCTGATTTACGGCACCTATTTTGTTATGATTTTGTCGCCAACTTTTTTTTTTAAAGTAATTGAAATGATGCTAAATACGCTCGTTCTTATAATAAAGGTAGTTAGGCCGTTTTTACACTGGCTTCATTCAAGTAATTGTCTCGTCATGCAGAAGTTGTACAGCCTCGGTATACACTACAATCGAATTTATTTCTGTTGATTGAGGTGAAAGAGTAAATATTGGACACAAACATTGATTTTTTTATGCAATTGTCGATAAAACATAAATTGAATCCTAATTGGGACAGTTGTAGAAATAATTAAATCTTTTTTGCGATGTTTTTTCTTTGTTGCTAGAATGAAAATCAAATTATTAAAACTGAACCGTTTTTGAGTTTGAGTACATTTTTTTCCAATTTCCACCTATCATAGACTCCAAACATGTTAAAATAATAAATATTTAACTACAAAGTAATTTCTACTTAATAATCTATATTACCGTTCATTAAAACAAACTTCTAGAAATTTAATAGGCTCGTCTCCTACATTATGGGATGGAACACACTTGACGAAAAATGGGTGCCCTGGTTGCGCCTCTGGGTACCCCTTCCAGGATAACTGCGTGAGGGCTGTGTGTGTGTGTATATCTAGAGCTTTAAAAATACGTATCGGCATACATACACAAGAAACATTCTTAAAGTACCGCACAATCATTAGCGTATAATATAACATGCGTCGTCTGGTCACAGAAGCCAATAATGGCTAACTGCGATGCAAATTATAACATCTCACTCAATTATATGACGTACAATATAGAAGTTATAAAAAAATATTCGCGTAAGATGTAATACAAAATAGGAATAGAGGTACCACCGCAATGTCTTTTTCTGCCGCCGAGCAGCAGTGTGTAGTCACTGTTGTGTTCCGGTTTGAAGGACATTATAGCCAGTGTAACTACTGACAAAATAAGACTGATCATGACATGTCTCAGGATGGCGAGCGCAGTGGAATATGAAACAATACTTTGTCATTCAAGGTGTTGGATGATGTTTCTACTGTTTATGGGCGGTCGTATCGCTTACCATCAGGCCAACATCGAGATCCTCTCGTCATTGAAAGCAACAAAAGTAATGTTATTGTTAATAACCCTTAGTACAGGCAACTAGTGGTGCGTAGTTACTTCTAAGTACAAGTTTTTCTGGTTTTCATTAGAGTAATAACAATATGTTGTTATTACTTCTCATAAAGACACAGGTCTATGATATTGTTCATAGGTTTTGGCGAATTTCTTAACATTATTGCGCCTCCGTGGCGTTGTTATGTTACGGTACGTCTTCGTGCTGAAGTCGTGGGTTCGATCTCCGGGTCGGGGAAAGTGACATTAGGTTTTTCTGCTCAGTATCTGCCCGGAATCTGGAATGTGTGCCCGATATAGCGATAGGCTCGCCTGCTATCATATCATGGGACGGAATACGTACAGCGAAAAGTGGGTACATCACGTGCGGAAGCAGTAACGTAAAAAACTCAATTCGTGTGTTTTTATTTTTTCAACTCTTCAGTTACAAAAAAAGTATTTACTCTGTTTAATTCTAAATAGTGAAAAATAGACCCGATAACATTTCATAGTGTTAAGAAAGTCACACTCACAAAATAAGCAACTTATTCCACTCTCCTTTATTAAATTGTTAGCTAGGTCCTGCCTATCTGGATATTCGGCGCTGAAACAACTTCGCTACAATCTTGTGCAATGTAGGGGAAGGCGGAGCGGCTGTCAGTGCTTCTAGACTGTTGCTAGCTCTTACACTATTTGGCTTTGTATTTTTTGTTTATTGTTTGAAATTAAATAGTAAGATGTGAATGCCACATTCAAGATATAAAAGAAATAAATAGAAATCAGATAATTCTTCACCGTTAAAACAAGAGATGGTTCACAAAGAATATACACATAATTTTAGAAAAGAAAGATGTGTGTGCCCTTGGGATTCGAACCTGCGGACATTTGTCTCGACAGTTTGTTCCACACCCAACTAAGCTATCGCTGTTTTTTTTTTCTTTTAATAGTGAAAGGAAACATCGTGAGGAAACCTGCATACCTGACTACTTTATAGGAATTTTAAGGATGTGTGAAGTCTGCCAATCCGCACTGGGCCAGCGTGGTAGACTAATGCTTAATTCCTCTCTGTAGTAGAGGAAGCACGTGCCCAGTAGTGAGACAGTATATATTACAGGGTTGATATTATTATATTATATTTATTATAAGATATTTTTTATACAAATTGGAAGCATTCTGTGATAAATTTTAGGTCATGGTATAGTAATAACTAGAGTATAGTATATAATACCTATATATTCTATCTCCTATCAACATTAGCATAATATTACTATGGTAATGTAGATAGGAGATGAGGTTTTACTCCTTTATTGGTTATACATACAGTTTACACAGCAAATGAATTTCCATATAATTTTAACTTTCATGCGCCACATAGCTAAAATTCATATTGCACGTTTATAATGGCATATATCATCTACATACCCTTTTTTATTTAAAACTATTGATATATATTCCGTATTTATTTCCTTCAAGTCCCTTTCGTACATATCAATATCTCTGGTCTTTTCCAACTGATAATTTTTGACCTTGGACCGGCGTTTGTCAATAGTGGTAATGTAAAGTAATAAAAAGGCAACACTGATAAATTGTTAACCACAGGACTCCCGGGAGAAGTAACATCACGTTTTATGTCGTCGGCTTGCCGTAAAAAATGTCTAGTTTGTACTAAACTTTACTGTCGTGTCTTGAAATAAATTTGAAATTATTTGTAATGGCCGAATTGAATGTAATATTACTGTGAGATGTTGGATGCCTTTGTTTATACTATACAGATTGATAGGTTCTGTTTATTTATTTATTTAAGGACTTCCAACGAAGGAAACACGGCATATAATAAATACAATGTCGTAGTATTTGTACAATTAACAATTTGACGTGTCTCTTCAATTATAGGAGACCACATCATGTAAATTTATATATATTATTTTAACCTAATATTATAAATATGAAAGTTTAAGATGTGGAGGGGATTTTGTAGTGTATCACCTCGCAGTGAACATCGCGGGAAAGCGAATGTGACACCGGAATCCCCAGCTAAGCGATGCAGGGCCCTGGAGGAAAGTTGGGAGGGATATCTGAGGAAGTGTGGGGAAAGGAAAAGGAACCTTCTTAGGATGGACGGAGGGAAAAGGGCCAGGAAATGTTCGCGAGCCCTCATAGTCCTCAATATGTAATTACAACTATGAGGTTGCGGCAAATGTCCTCCCGTGTATTGACGTGCATTCGGTGTGAAGAGCGAGCACAATGTTGGATACATACACGGTACATTTTATGTTTTTAAAGAAATTAATGTCAATAAACTGTCACTGACTGTATATTGTATACCCATTGCATAATGCCTAAAATCATTGCGCGAACTCATAGCAAAGAGATACTATTATGGATTTACAATGATCGGTACCAAACCTTGCCATTACAATGGAGTAGGATTAATGCTCGGGTCTACGCAACATAAAATGGTAAATCTTTTAAAAAATTCTAGTTAATCAACAAAATCCGTTTCGATATTTTAAATAGAGTTCCAAACGAACCGACGTGGCGCCCGCGGCCAGATTACATTGCAGATGGCAATTTTTATTTTTCGTTCAATTCTTTTAAACAATATACTGCGTTCTTTTCACGTAATTTCTACATACATATGCAAAAATAAAAATTTGAATTTCAATAACGGATGTACAGTGGCGGCATCTGGCGTTTTTCGCGCGATACACTACGACACAATGTAAAAGTTACGTGGGAAATAAATAAATATGTATATATGTGGAGTTAAAGGCGATACATTCACATATAATATCAGCCCTGTATTATATACTGTCGCACTCCTGGGCACGAGTGTCTTCTACAACTGAGAGGAATTAGGCCTTAGTCCACCAACTGGCCTAGTGCGGATTGGTAGACTTCACACACCCACAAAATTCTTGTAGAAAATTTCTTTAATATGCAGATTTCCTGACGATGTTCTCCTTCACTGTTAAAGCAACCGATAATTCACAAAGAATAGACTCCTCTGCACCTGATGGTAAGTGGAGTGTCGTCTAATAGAATTTCGACTGATGAGAGGTGATTATCCTTCGACAATCGACACAATTATACCGGCCTGTTAGAACTGGATATACACAGGCTGATCCCGGAACACGACACCCTTATGTGGGCCACTATGGTGGGTTTTAACACCTTGTGTACGGCGGTCGCTATCCGGGTGGATATAAAATATATACCTTTTACTAAAGAATTAATTAAAGTAAAAAAGTAACCTCTACATTGCGTCTACGCACAGCCGCGTTAGCCACGTAAATAATGCATAGCCGCCGAATATATTAACATAAAATCTATGGTTGTTTGTGTTATAATTGGCTGGGAGTCGCTTCACTCGTTATACTCAGAGCCATTAGCTAATTTCAGCTAATCGACTGAAATAGGCCTTTGATATGACGCACGGCTTATCTTTACATATTACTAGATGTGCCTGCAGCTTCGCCCACGTGGAAATCAGTGTGTCACAAAGTTTTTCAACTACAACACAACCTCGAGACTTCTTCAACAGTAATCGTTATACTTCAGTTAATTTATATTAAACCATATGTACTATTAACCTGAACCTACCTCAAGAATTGCACTATCTTTTAGCAAAAACCGTACAGAAATCCGTTCAATTGATTTTGAGAAAAACGACCCCACAGAGATAGACAGCTTTTGGGGACTTTGTTTTATATTATGTATAGAAGTATCATGCATTTGTAATAGGTCAATATAACATTATAGATATTGAAGAAAAACTGATATATCAAGTTTTCATTGGAGTAATAAAAGCCAAAACTACAGTTATTAGAATTTTCGTCTGTCTGTCTGTACACGCATCACGCCATAACTATTGTATCTATACAAGGTCTACTTCAATCCAGTTTTCACCGATATATTGCTGCAGGTCTTACTTCAAATATAGGCTCTTTTTTATCCCGAAAAAGTATAAAGCAGGACTTTAATCCCGGAAAAACTTCTTAACGCGGGCGGAACCGCGAGCAAAAGCTATTCGCGAATAATATTAGTATTCAGTATTGACATTGCCAAGTCATTGTGGAATCGGAGGGGTCATTGAACCACTAAAGATAGGTACAAATAATATTATTCAAAGTACCTTCTATACTCACTCTAGTTATAAGTGTCGCCGAGTTAAATCAATTATAATTTGAGAAACCAAGTAACTAAATATTATGATTTCTTATGTTTAAACGAATGTTAGACATTAAAATAAAACTCTTTTATTGATTTTGTCGTGGAGTTTTGTATTATAATTTTTTCCCGACGTGTCAAAGACTGTGGTCTTCATGTCACGGGGGCGTCAGTCTCCCCAACAAAACATCTCTTCTAAGTATTTTTCGACTCATAAGTTCGACGAAGTTGATATTATAGGCTTTTTTGAATATGTAGTCGTCAAGGTTAACGCCGCTGTAGAGGAACAGATGGTTATGTTCCTCTATGGAAGGGAAAGATTTCCAGTCAGGCAGATGTTGCGCCTGAGCGGCTGCGGCCCCTTTCAACGGTTCCTATTCGGAGGTGGTATATATGCAACGCGTCGCTCAAATTGTGCAAGCGTAATCCAAGATCGTCTGTCGCCATCTATCGTGATTGCTGTGTGATATCACTACAGTTGTGTCACTGCATCGATCCTTTTGCAGTTCCGGCGATGTTGACGAGATGGCGGTCTATGCACTAATTGTACCGCCACAAATAGTAAAGAATAGTTCCTTTACGGGTAGGGACTGTCACAGGGTGAAGTTGCAAACAAAAACTTGTCATATAGCTGAGATAGTGCCAATAACAGAAGCTGGTATTGGACGCTATCTTTTAAACTGAATACACAAACGACTTTTATTCGCAAGGGGTAGGCAGCGGTGGAACTAGTACAACTACGTTTCGCGGTGTATAATCCGTTACATGATATAATAGGGGTGAGCCTATTGTAATATCGAGCTCAAGTTTCCGACTCTGATACTGAGAAAATAAATCGAAAATTACTTTGTCCAACACAGCATTCGAACCAAACACCTCAGAGCAGAAGTAATTCTGTACACGTAATATAACACCACAGCGGTAAAGGGTGAAATTTTCAGAAGAGAACCCGAGACAACATATTATAGGTACTAAGCATAAACGTGGTCTGCTAATCAAGGAGAATTCAGTCGAAGGGCAGTCAGCAGGAATCGTGTTATATGATCTCTTCGTCACTGCTACGCCACTAAGGCAATCCAAAATGCATATAGGTTTTCTCGTTAATTATACAAGAGACTTATTAAAAAAATATTTAATAATAATATTATAAAAGATTCAAAGGACAATTGATGACAAAAATAAAGCCCGGAGTTTCTTTCTGCCTTTCTTCTGCGGGTAGTCATCGCTTAGGTAGTTAGTGAAAGGCTGGTAGGTTAGCTAGGTTAGGGCTTTTATTGTCCTCACCGGTGAGGATCGCGACGCGTTTTTCCCTTATATAAATAAACATATTTAAAATTACATATATACATCATTTTATTTCTTCTTTCCTGCCAGCCCGAGCTGGCTTCTTTGTTTACTATATTTTTTATTTATTTTATTTTCAATATAAATTGTCTTTGTTTATATAAGCTAATTTAATTAAGTAATAATTAAATATTCTCATGTACCTTGACTTATCATAAGTGCAACTATGTTCGCCTACGTGATGAATAAAGCATTTTATTTTTTTAAATGGTTATTGTAAAAAACAAGACTATTTTTAATAAATTGTCTGAATCCGAAATTTATGAGTGAAAGTTTTATGGATCGTGTTTATAATATATAAAAAATAGAGTTGTTTATGGTAATAGACTTGTTTACAACGCTGCTATCATGCTGTATTTAGTAAA
Source organism: Manduca sexta (assembly GCF_014839805.1). Classification (NCBI taxonomy): domain Eukaryota; kingdom Metazoa; phylum Arthropoda; class Insecta; order Lepidoptera; family Sphingidae; genus Manduca; species Manduca sexta. Next base: position 13,182,731 of record NC_051136.1, read on the forward strand.
TCAAAGGTGTTAGAGCTATATTATCTATGTCGCCGATTTTGAAGCTTGGCTTGCCTCTTCATTTCGTACGTAGTGTGAAGAATTAATAGTTTCTTTTTAATCCATGATAAAAGGAGAATGCCCATTTTTGTATGAAAGTTGGGCTACGCTTGCGTCTGTACAAAACCTTCACTAAACTATAGGGAATATATCCTAAATCTTATACAAATTGAAAACAATTGGATATTCGATGGGAGTTCGGAGTAATCAGAATTTTAATAACTCGGTTATTTTGAGGTTAAGTATGGAGTGAAATAATGTACGGTAGAAATTACCTACGTGCCTAATAAGTTCAATATTGCAGTAGCTACATGATAATGCTATAAACAATTATTGGACATTCTTTTCACTTAGCTTTAATCGCCCTTATAAGAAACTGATAGGTATTAACATATCTGATGAGACGAAGCTCCAATAAAACTTCTAAGATAGTATAGCGGAATATTAGTTTTTCCACTGAGCATATACTACCCGACCCTTTGTGTAAGTACATATTTTTCTGACTTATGACTTATTCTATTACGTGGATTAACTTAATCTTTATTTTCACCTACCATTATCTCATTTCAATATGGCGTCAACACATATTGTAGAATAGATTCACCTTAGTTTTTATGACCGGCCTTATGCCTGACGCCAACCCCCTTTGGAGGATTCCGATCCCAGGCAAGTCATGTTAGAAACACCGAGATAAAATCTTGCTTGGCTTGGAAATCGAACAGGAACCCAGGAACTAACTTCACAGCCTGATTAGGCTAATAGTTACTTATCATAGGAAAAGAAAAATAAAACAAGAAATACGAAATCCGATGTATATTTTTATATAGATGTGTATTTTTGATAGATATGGCTTCCCAGAAAACAAACAAGAACTTGATGTGGCCGCAACACGCTTATAATACTGCCGAAGTGAGTGAATGACTTCTTGCAGTGCTGGTCGGATCATGTCATGTTGCTGTTGTCTGTGAACCTCTCTATTAACTGATCTCCAGCAGGCAGCACAAATTAATTCCAGCCTTGAAACCTAAAATATAATGTAGAAGTTGAGTAAACATGTTCATATTATTATTAATGTTAAACTGTTTTCTTTAGTTTTTGCAAGATTTTTCCCACATTGCGGGTAGGTTAATAATAATCTACATAACTTACAAACTGGATAGCTTGTCTAAGAAATATACTTATCGTTGCTGTGGCACCGCAATGGTGCAGTTAATACACCGCCGGGATATGCCGTCTCGATTAACTGTCCTGGGTCTAGGCTCTAGACGACATTGTGCTGCTAACTAAAAGCCTTCCGTCTCAAAGTTCGGAACACACACTATACACCTTGTTTCTAAACAGTGAATTTCTCGACTCAACATTAAAATACATAAGAATAACACTAAAAAATATTTTCATTCAGACAAATCTGAAGTGTCAAAATGTCATTAATTTCAGTTGCCAGTGTAATAAAAATCAGTACCCATATATTCATTTAATTAAAAATAAAGTCCAGACATGTTTTAGCTGACTTTATTATTTCTGTCAATGCAAGTACAAGTCGCCATTTGTTTGTTTTTAGAAGGATTAATATTTTATCTTTTTTACCAGCTATTTGGAGTTTGATCATAATTATTAAGTAAAATATATTTTTTTTATAACAATATTTTTGTTTAATGAATAATATATTTAATCCATATATTATAGATTCAAGTACAACCACATTTATTGTGCATATAAACTTTTTTATTCCATTTAAAAGGGGAATTTGTTATAAATTGGTATCAATTCGCCATATTGGCAGTAAATTATCCGGTGTTTGATTTGCAACAATTAAACAACTTTTTTTCATATCTTTAAAACCCCTATTTGCTCATGACTGAAATAAATACAAATGAAGTAATAATTAAAATTATGATTTTACATGGTTATTTGGTTAAGACGCATGACTGACGCAAAGATAGCCTGGTTTTGGGCATTGTCCTTTATATATGTGATTATGTTTCCAAATAATAGTTTAACTAATTATCTTTTGTCATCATGTTAATCTTATTTTTTATATTTTACTTTAAACAAAATTAATATAGTGAAAACTCAGTGATAATGTTTCGTTTGACATCACCTCAACGAATTTATTTAGCCATAAATTACCTTACAATAGGAACGATCATCAGCAACAAATTTAATGTAAAATTTTCATATGATTTCAGTAATCAGATTATAAATAATTATTTACATCAACGATTTAACTTCATTAAAGGATTTCCGCCGCGTCGCCACGACAACTTAATAAACTAGTGCCCGTTACCCACAAAATGTTATATTAAAATATTCCAATTTTGTCGTAATTTTATTAAATTCTTGCTATTAGGCACACGAGAAAAAATCGTCAGCTATAACAATGTAAAAATTTCAATTAAATCTTATCCTTTTGAATATTTTGTATTGCGAAGTATTCGGACCATTTTATTGGAGAGCGAAAACTTTTTGGATTCGACGGGAGTCTGCATATTTCCACCCTTTCGCTTCGTATTATTGAAATTATTTTGATGGAACATCGAAAATATTTAAGTGCTGGCCGAAGTAGAATAATCGATTAATTTGTCGATTAATAATCGATTATTTTAATTATTCGGCAATACATTTCGAGATATAAAAAGAGAATATGAGAGAGAGAGAGAGAGAGAGAGTGAGATAATTAGCCACGGTTCGTAGAGCGTTGTTCGTCACTAAAGGTTTCGTCAAACTGCGGACGGAGCGACACGGCGATTCTCGGCTGTCGCTCGGCTCTATGTGAAGTCAAGCGCCGAGTGCGACGACTCTATGTAATATATCCTATATTTACTACTTTATTACAACAGTTCACGTCCTCTAGCGCGACGTCCCGTCTCGTCCGCTGTTTGACCAAATTATCACAACTGAGTGACGCTTTAAATTACCTCGAGGTGTTTTGGTTTATCAATAAATAATATACAATTTGTAATCTACATTTATAAACGTCTGTCATGATCTCTGACACCCAAGGACTTGCAATAATATGAATGATAATTTTGTATATTTATAGAAACAATTTAATTACATAACATACATGTTATGTATGTATGTTATGTAGAAACAATTTAATTATATTAATAAGGTAGTGGGATAGTACATACGGCTGGAATTATTTCCCGGTAGGCAACGCCTTAGCTATGCTGTTTTCCATCAGTTGGACCACATGCTCGTTTGCCTACTAAGGCAATAAAAAAAAAATTACGCTTCATCGATAGGCTTGTTATCGATATAATATCATCCCTAATCGACGCACCGAGAAGTTTTTGAGGCAAGGAAGTATTTTGTCCGTACGCTGGCAAATTGTTTTCAAATAATTCGTATTTACGTTTAGATACATTGTTCTCAATTCAAACTTTCGAATTATTTCAAATATTTACAATGTAATATCTATTTCTGCCACTCGCCTTATTCCCGCGCTAATGTAGGCTCACGCAACACTTTTTCGAACATGACGACTTTATGATTTCATTTACATTTTCCAACTTCTTTTTTGCTTGATATTAAGTCTCTGTAGAGGCTCTAATGTTAAAACCATGAAAGTGTCACCTGGCTCAGTTATTAAATCAGTGGTAGGGTTTGTATCCGGCTTGATAGTACTGTACCTTGTGTACAATGTACAGTCCGTCATAGCAAACTTAAGTGTCGCGTTTTGGGATTGGCCTGAACATATATTCAAACTTATGGGTATAATTCTGTCAATTATCTCTCGTCAGCTTCGATCCTAGTTCACTGACCATCAGGTGCGGTGATGTCATTATACCATGTTGTATATAAACAAATAGAAGTCTTGAAGCACCCAGTCCACAGACCAAAATATTATACGTATAACATATTACGTTTTAATTTTATCACTGAGATTACTGAGCGTATAAAAAATCCTAATAATCCTAATTATTGACAGTGCAATGTTTCCGCGAAATAGGCTGATAGTAACTTATGATTATCATCGCATCGACAATGCAATTTTGATACGAAATTGGCTAATAATAACCCAAGATAACATCGTAAGAGATCTACTTAATCAGATACACACCCTCACGCCTTTTTATCAACGAAGCGGTAAGCAGAAGCGAAACAGGTCCCACTTTCCGCCATCAGTATTCTGTTTCATAATAGGGGGTAAGTCTATCGCCATATCGGGTACAAATAGCATACTCCGGACTGATACTGAGTAGAAAATTCCAATATCACCTTGCCCGATCCAGGAATCGAACCTGAGATCTCAGCATTGTAATCGTACAGTAACTACTACGCCACCGAGGCAGTCAAACTCCATCTTTATAAAATAAAAAGTATTTCACAAACTAAGACTTAAAGAATTTAAAGGCTAAAATTATAAAATGGCAATGTTTACTGTAATTGTTAATAATTTCGTTTGGTTATTGCATAATGCAAAAGTATTGAAACTCTTTGTTCGCCTTTTCCTGCAAGCAGTGTTGAAAGTTTTTTCATACGATTATTGGGTTTCAGTAAACTAGAACACTGTATAATTTTACTTCAATATCAGAATTATAAAATTGAGTAAAATTGGAATATGATATAAAACTTACTTGGAGCTATGGCCTCATTCCACATTATTAATAGCCAACAAATGACAGATGCATTAATACAGCTTTTTCATTGACATTAAGTGACAAGACGAGCACACGATCACCTGGTCCATCGACCATACGACCACCCATAAACATTAGCTATATTATAACATTTGCTGGTGGTAGGATATAATTTATATCCGCACGGATAGCGACCACCGTACAAGGTTTTAAAACCCGCCATAGTAGCCCTCGTAAGTGTGTCGCGTTCTGGGATCAGCCTATTCCAGCAGGCCGGAATAATTATGTCAATTGCCGAACTATCTGTCGTCAGTCGACATTCTGTTGGAACTCACTCTACTTATCATCAGGTAGGGTCTCTTTACCGTGCCATAAAAAAAAATTACAAACTTCGTAACGCTCCACTGAGCTCGTCACCCTCAGACATAAGATGTTAAGTCTCATAATTCCTAGTAATTTCGCTGGCTACAGTTTCCTTTAAACCGGAACAGTACAGACTGTCGTCAGCCTTAGACATAAGATGTTAAGTCTCATAATTCCTAGTAATTTCGCTGGCTACAGTTTCCTTTAAACCGGAACAGTACAGACTGTCGTCACCCTTAGACATAAGATGTTAAGTCTCATAATTCCTAGTAATTTCGCTGGCTACAGTTTCCTTTAAACCGCAACAGTACAGACTGTCGTTAACCTTAGACATAAGATGTTAAGTCTCATAATTCCTAGTAATTTCGCTGGCTACAGTTTCCTTTAAACCGCAACAGTACAGACTGTCGTTAACCTTAGACATAAGATGTTAAGTCTCATAATTCCTAGTAATTTCGCTGGCTACAGTTTCCTTTAAACCGGAACAGTACAGACTGTCGTTAACCTTAGACATAAGATGTTAAGTCTCATAATTCCTAGTAATTTCGCTGGCTACAGTTTCCTTTAAACCGCAACAGTACAGACTGTCGTTAACCTTAGACATAAGATGTTAAGTCTCATAATTCCTAGTAATTTCGCTGGGTACAGTTTCCTTTAAACCGGAACAGTACAGACTGTCGTTACCCTTAGACATAAGATGTTAAGTCTCATAATTCCTAGTAATTTCGCTGGCTACAGTTTCCTTTAAACCGGAACAGTACAGACTGTCGTCAGCCTTAGACATAAGATGTTAAGTCTCATAATTCCTAGTAATTTCGCTGGCTACAGTTTCCTTTAAACCGGAACAGTACAGACTGTCGTCAGCCTTAGACATAAGATGTTAAGTCTCATAATTCCTAGTAATTTCGCTGGCTACAGTTTCCTTTAAACCGCAACAGTACAGACTGTCGTTAACCTTAGACATAAGATGTTAAGTCTCGTAATTCCTAGTAATTTCGCTGGCTACAGTTTCCTTTAAACCGGAACAATACAGACTGTCGTCAGCCTTAGACATAAGATGTTAAGTCTCATAATTCCTAGTAATTTCGCTGGCTACAGTTTCCTTTAAACCGGAACAATACAGACTGTCGTCAGCCTTAGACATAAGATGTTAAGTCTCATAATTCCTAGTAATTACGATGACTATAAGGTCATTCAAACCGGAACAATGCACACCGCTGCTTGCTGGTAGAAGTAGACATTGAGATGGTAAGTACATATCCGAACATCTCTCGTATATGACGGACCTCGGCCCTGCCTATTCCGTATGATAGCGAAGATATCTCGAATACGAGAAACCTACCACCAACGACGGACCTACCGCCTCTGCCTATTCCGTATAAAACGTAAGCATTAATTACAAACATACACAACAAAGATACTGTTGTATTCACTGGAATAACCACACGAATAAATATCCCGCCAGTACACAATGCAGTAGATTAAAAAATAAAAATAATTTCCACCAACAAAACGTTCATAACGCATTCTAACAGAAAACATTATACGTTTGGGTGTAATTTTTAGAGCAGTAGTTATCCCGCGCTGCGAGTCATTCCGTTCTATTTCTATGAAACGCTCTAGGGAACTCTTTTTATCTATGGTTGCGTTTTAACTCGCTTGATTACAATTTATGATTTTATTTATGTTTTTAGAAAATATTTAATTAGACTGTCTCGGTGTCGTTGTTATATTGCGTGCATCGTATTACACCGCTCTGAAGTCTGGTTTCAACTCCATTGTAATTTACGAAAAATCCTTTTTAAAGATATTTAACAAAAGTGAGACGTTCATATCCTTGGGCCTTATTCTCTATGACAGTGTGAACTCGTAACACGGCCGTATTAGAAATTAGCATAAAATAGTATTCTGCGTGAAATTAATAGAAATAAACTGTACTTAGCATCATTTATTCATTCATTGTTAACTTGTGAAAAAGCAAGATGCTTTAACGTTGAAGGAAAATATCGTGAGGAAATCTGCTTACCTGCAAAGTTCACAACAGGAATTTTGGAGGTATGTGAAGTCTACCAACCCGTACTAGGCTAGCGCTGTGGACTTATGCCTAATCCCTCTCAGTAGTACTAATAGTAGAATCCCGTGCTCAGCAGTGGGGCAGTATATAATACAGGGCTGACATTATTATTATTTAAAAGTTCAAAAAAATTACGTCCAATGGAATAGCATCCTTTTTCCAAGTTGGTGAAAAATAAAGCTCATAATAACATAAATTAGAGCAGCATACCGTCACAAAGTTTAAAAGCAACCTAATGGCTATAATAAACAAGATCAAAACTGATACTGATCGATGATGCAGAGACTCATGAGATTATCCGGCTGAATGCCGAAGGTCCCATAATGACGTGGTGCTCAAGCCAATTCAATTATAGGTCTCAAGAAGCGACCGTGCACGACACAAACTCGGCTAATTCTGTTTACACGTGCTCCTAAATACGGGCTGTGGATCGGGCAGGAGAGATCAGCGGTTAGGGCTTTCACAACTCCAGGAAATTAACATGAAAAGTTATTTAGAAAAAAAAATCCAAAAGAAGACAATGATTTCTTTTTTATTTAACTTTTTCTTAATCATAGCCTTGTGTATATTGGAAGGGATTTCTAACGCTCCGATTTTAATAGTGGTCAGGGAGTGATGATTTTAAAATAACCAAAGAATTCGGGACTAAATACTTGGTCACTTGTATAAATGAACCTGTCTGGTTGGTATCACATTTTGTGGTCTCTTTAATTTTTCTATTTTTCCTCCCAAGCAGTAATGCAGTTTCCCTAGCGACGATTCCTACTTTTAATGGTTATGAACCCTCTAATATGAACTAAATCATATGCGAACTTCTCTTATAAATATTCTTAAGATAGAGAAGATCAAGCTTTGAAACTTACACATTTTTTTTGCATAAACACATCACGCTATTTCGTTTAGAATGTCATAATACGCAAATGTCGATAACAGAATAATATATTATACAACTGTTTTAAATAAACCGCCTATCGCTTACACTACACGTTAAGATATAGTACGGGTCGGAGGAAGTTTCGACGATTTGGCAGCAGGAGTCCCCAGTACAGGACTTGACCGAATTACCCCGCGTCACACTGTCAAAATAACACGCGGGTACGTATTGTGTGCGGATTTGAGCGGCAATCTTATACACACACATACACAACATCACGCATTTATCCCCGAAGCTGTATGCAGAGGCGCAACCAAGGCAACCACTTTGCGCCAAGTGTGTTCCGTCTCATGATGTGATAGGGGGCGAGCATCTCGCCATGTCGGGCATAAATTCCAGACTCCGGGCTGATACTGAGCAAAAAACCCAAATATCACTTTGTCCGACCCAGGACCTCAGAGCGCTGTCATACAACGCATGCAGTACAACTACGCCACCGAGGCAGTCTTATAATAATACCAATTGCGTATATATTGTCCCACCGCTGGGCACGGGCCTCCTCTACTACTGAGAGGATTTAGGCCTTAGTCCACTACGCTGGCCTAATGCAGATTAGGAGAATTCACATACGTATGCAGGTTTCCTCACGATGTTTTTTCTTCACCGTTAAAGCTAGTGATAAATCACAAAGAATACACACGTAAATAGAACAGTCAGAGATATGTGCCAATTGGTTTATATCATCCTTATTTTGGCGAATAATGATCTCGGATCCCCTGTATATAGTGAGTCAGGTAGGCATCATTTCCATGATCGTCTGGAAATGTAATAGGTTTCCTTAGTCGACAAATATGTGTACTACATTACAGTAAGCACGCGAGCTCCTAGAAATTTTATGGAATGCCGACGTCATGATTTTATATAGTGATTTTGTCCATGATCGATGCGGGTATTAATAATGATGATGATGACCTTATCGATGTAGGTAAGGTCAAGGGCTCATCATAGGAAATACCTTAATACATCGATAACATCATATCGACAAACACACTGCATGAAATCGTCGACATTTGATAAGAGTTCTTGCAGCTCGCGTGTAACCTAAACCTAATAATAGTTGCAGTGTAGATACTGTAAATAAAAAATCTGTATTCTCCTGATATTGGTGGTTCGATCCCCGGGTCGGGTCAATGGTATTAAGTTTTCAAGCTAAGTATGATCCTGGAGGATATGGTCCCGGTAAAAAGGCACGTCTCCTATTTAAGACAATATAGCTGGCGAAATATGCGTGTGTTATACCTCTGTCTACCCCTAAAGAATGCGTGACGCTATACATATAAATTAGTTGTCAATAGATCTACCAAACGAATAATTTATCCACCTCGGTGTTACTATATCTCACGACTTTTACATGCTAACCTCGTTTATAAACTGTAACTAAGTTGCGAAAGTATTTGGGATAATTTAAGAATATTCATGTATAAACTCTTGGGCCTTTTATATTTACGAATGCGTAGATAATAAAACTTTTCATAGAAATTGTCGTTGCTTGCTGGCTTGTCACACGTTCAAAAATATTTTTATTTTTACATAAAAGAAGAGGAGATTAACAAGTCTAACGATCCAAGATCGGGAAATTCATTAATTTGGCCTTTATCAGTGGGAATAGCTAGAAATTTAAGGTATAGAGCTCTGCCTTGCATTGTGTTCGTCTCCCTGAGAAAAGTTGTAAATTTTTGCTCATTTGTAGAAGGAACAGAGGCAAAACTGTTGGATATAAACTAAGGTAACAGAACTATTGACGGACCACTTATTTTTAAAGGCTTCATAAAGTGATTTCGTGGAAGAATATGAAGAAAATTTTATGATGAAGTTGTAAAATTTTGTAATAAAATTACTAATAGAAAAAAATAAATAAAACACGGATGGTGGGTCATGTTAGGAACCAGGCTATCTTCGGTTACACTGCAAAACTCACCTGCATTAACAAAATTTAAATATTACTCACAAATTTTTAAAACGTATCTAGGACTTCATTAATTCCGTCTGTGCAAAGGTCTTGAAAACAAATCTACAAGAAAAACGACGCTAAAAAGAAATCTTAGATGTACAGTCAGTCACAAAAGTTGAAAACAATTCAACACATAACTTCAATCGAAATATTAATTTATCTTCATGTAAAATAAAATGAATCTTTGAATATTTTAGTGAAAAAGACGCCTGTTGATACGAACACAAAAGATTAAAAGCGATTTGAAATATCCAATTTGCTTAGCTTCTTTTATGGCTGACTGTACAGTAAAAATACAACTGGTTTAACACAATTGTGGGAGACAACGTAATCAATTCCATTCTCAGAAGTGACAAACACGTCATAACTCACCCTTTCCAAGAACAACTTCCTTCAACTACTTCCCTAATTGAATTACTATGAAACGGCGTCTTATACGCAAGTGTCTAAACTATGTAGATGGGATATCTTTTCTTTTATTTGTTCGCTCGTCTGGTGTCAACCATTACACATATGAACGCCGTTAAGATTATTTTCAGAGAGGTGCATCTGCCCTTACACAATATACTACATAATATCATTAAGTTTTTAAATATGCTTTATCATAAAAAGCTCTGTAGTCGATAGTTCCCATTGTTGTAGATTTATTCAGTGACTTATATTTTTGTGATTTATTTCTGGGCAGGGGGGTGCACTTGCACCTCCTTGCACCCCATTCATGGCGCCCATGGCTACACGCATTCACGCCTTTAATAGCAAAACGATTAGGCACAGGGTAGGCACCTCGCCGTGTGCATTTCATTATGTGATAGGAGGCGAGCCTATTGAGGAGAAATTGTAGCTATCATCATAATATAACTGCGACCTCAACAACCATGACTGCCTTTAGCAATACACTATTCTAACAATAGGATTGCAAATAACTTCAAGAGATTACTGGAAATAGCATTTAGGTGCCTGGAATAGTACCTACCAGAACTGAATAAACCTAAAATAAGATAAAAGATAAAAATTTGGCAATAAAACAATAGATATAATAGATGTTACAGAAAATAGTTATAGAAAGTAAAACACATGATAAAAGATATTAATTATAAAGAAACTAAAGATAAAAAATACAGATAAGAAATAAAAGTATCCTCCTATATAGGAACAGTATAATCTATATACTTATAATAAATCTGTAGAGAGGTCAATTCTGTACATGAAATATATTTCCAAAATAACTATCAGTGGGTGATTAGGGATCGATACTGATGCCAAAAATGCAATTAGTAAAATTTTTGTCTGTCTGTCTGTCTGTCTGTCTGTCTGTATAACCGTTATAGAAACAAAAACTACTCGACGGATTTTAACGAAAATTGGTACAATTACTTGTCATACTCCTGTGCTGGTTATAGAATACTTTTCATCACGCTACAATTAATAGGAGCAGAGCAGTGAAGGGAAATGTTGGGAAAACGGGAGAAGTTACTCCATTTTTTAATCTTCCGTCGCATGTGCAACCTTAATGGTTAAAGCTACGCAGAAATCATGTATGACGGAAATGTTCTCCTTAAAATTATGTAAAATATATCCCACGACAGCATATGTCTATCTTTTATGGTTGACTCACAATAACACGTGTAACTCCCGATAGCTTAGCAGTTGGAAGCATTCTTATTATATTTGTCTACTCTTACGTTTATAACACTCTCAGTCATCCCTAATTAAAAAAGTTAACATTATTAAATACTAGCTTCCGCTCGCAGCTTCGCCCGCGTGGATTTCGGACTTCAAAAAATGGAGGGGGTGCTCAATTTGTCGGCATGATTTTTTAATGTATGGTGGTATGCAGGTGGTCCGATTGTCCGGTCAGGGTCTGATGATGGGATCCTGGTGAAATCGAAGGAATCTTATAGCATGATTCAGTATTCACGCGTGATGGCTTATTATTAGCGTTTTTCATGTATAACTTTGGTGTTTCTATACCGATTTCTATGATTCTTTTTTATGAAATATTTACACCAAAGTAAACACTTATTATATAATAGTAAGTAATAATAAAATATTATAATAACTATTGTACTACGCTATTGTATTGGGTATTACCTGTAAAATAGTTGTATGTTATTTCAGTAAGCGAGATATGCAAAATGCGTGTAATATGTTAACTTTGTGTATATAGTATAAAATTATCTATATTGCGCCTATGATTGTATCACAGCAGAATGGACTTTTTGCATCATAGTCGTTTTAAACGAACAAATGGTCAACTGAGAACATGTGATAACGATAATAAATAGATGCATACAGCTATAAAGGATATATTCCCTTGATTTGAATTAAGGGAATGGGATTCGGATATAAGCTTAATTTTCTTTTTATTTTTTAAAATTATTTATTCTTCTAATACAATCCGTGGGTCACTATCCACTAGGTGAAGGTTCCAGTTGAAAACCAGCGCCAGGCACACCTTGCCTAGTATTTAGTGCTAAACTGGGACCTTTTCGGCAGTATCATTGGATGCACGTTGCCCGAACCCTTTACATATTTTTTTTGTACCTTCTTATAAATGTTTGTGTGCATCCCAGTACATCGTGCGAATAAATGTTTCTTTCTTTCTAAAAGAGAAGAGCTTAGATAATATATAAGGGACCCGGCTTGTATATTCTTTCCTTTATTTTTTATAAAGAAATAATACAAATTAATTAGGTTATAATTTCAGGAGTCAATGGTAATTTCTATTTTGCATAAAAGTATTGCCAAATAAACAATCATTTAACCATTCTAATAAATAACAGAATTAAATCATTCCGAAATAACTATTGTTATTAAAGATGAAATAAAGTCACAAGCAAAACCTTATCACAAAACCCAAGTCAATAAAACTGTTTATAAAGCAGGTAATGTTTGAGTCATTATGAAAAACAACATAAACGAAACATATGCGCTGCATACACGTGGTGATAAATACGTTAAAAAATAAACAAACTCACGAATACATACGTGAATTTAGCGACAGAACAACCGACCTGCGGCTCATACTATCAAGTACAAAGCAATCAACCTTAACACGACGCAAGTGTGGTCTCAGCAAGTCATTGTCAATTCGCTTGTCGCGGTCGCTGGTCGCAAATGTTTTTATAGTCTCTACGTGCATACATACGTTTGGTTGCTTCAGTTATGAAGCCAACGGACTTGGAAGATGTTCTCCAAAAATTCGCCATTTTTGGTAGATACCACAGGGAGTTATTATTATTTGTAGCGTTAGCATACGCTTCTAATGCCTTGTATTGTTCAAACTTTATCTTCGCTGCCGAGGAAGTGAAATATCGGTGAGTTTTATTTACTTTCCTCAACATCTTAATTAAGGTTTATGATCAGTTTTTGCGAGTGATTTCTGTTTCTTTAAAAATCTTATGGGAATCATTTAAAAATATTTGTATTTAACAGTTGCAATGTGAAAGGTTTTGTGGACCTTGGTTCGGTGTCACGGCTGTACATTATTTATTGTGAATGATTTATAAAATAACGACTACACCTAATCCATTTGTACGGACATTTATTGACTAATACCATCGATATAATATGTACTACGTACTAGATTTGGCGTCCCGAACATTCACTTTGTTCAACTGATTTGAACTGATATCCATTCAAACTGACTTTAGTATGGTCAATATTTACAGCTTGTGGTTGTGTAAGGAGTGGCGCTCATGATATAAGAACTCGAGTCTAAGTGTAAACTTGGATTAGAATAAAAAATATTAGTCAAATAAGTAAAATTATTTGTTGTTCAAGTGAATAAATTTATGTTATCACAGTGTCGTTTTGGTTGCCATTTTAGTTCAGGTTTTGAACAAATCGTTTATATGGATGTTCGTGTCTATAAAATATACGTCAATGACTAATATAATATTTTTAATACATCAATAAACATGTACTATTTTATCAGCGTTACTAGGCGTGTTAAACCAACCAATTTATGAGAGTATGTATGTATACTCAACTTGTGAATTGTAGGTGCATAATATATAGACCGACTTTTTTGAAGGAAAATCTTTTCCCGATACTATTTAACATACCTTCAAATTTAAACTTTGAATTCTCAGGTATGTTGTAGGTTTCTTCACGATGTTTTGGTTCGTCGTTAAAGCGAAGGATTATTTTATTGATAACTAATACATATAGCTTGAGAAAGTTTGAGGTGTGTGCATCGGGTTGTGAACTTGCAAACCTTTCGGCTGTTCGTTCCATTCCTAGTTAGGAACCTAGTTAGGTTACTGACACTAGATGCAGTAAAGCGTATCATATCCAACTTTAAATCGTTCCTACAATCATTCGGTTAAATGTTTTTATTATTATGTACATTGTTAAAAGTAACAAAAACACCTACGACTTTTTTATGTCTTTCCTTAGGTCGGTGGAATTTCCCGAAACACTGCTAGGTTTTAAATTTATTTTTATAAGGAGAATACAAATGTGAAATACCGTGAATTAATTTATATGATTCATCACTAAGTTATGATTTGTATTAGAGTAGAAAATTATTCTAATTTGAGTCCGGGACACGAAGGCTGTAAGGGTCCGCGCAGACGACGCGACATGTGTTTTAAACTCGCGCATACTCTAACTTTATAGCAATTTTCACATAGGTAGCTAGTGAAAGGCTGGTAGGTTAGCTAGGTTAGGGCTCATGTCCTCGCCGGTGAGGATCGCGACGCGTTATCCTCCATTTCCCCCTACCTGCCAGCCCAAGCTAGTTACTTTGATTTGTACCTTGTTTTCATTATAAATTTTATCCCTAATTTAAAATGTCCATAGTTATATAAGTAATTTTAATAGTTGTTTAGAAATAATAATAATTATTCTTATGCTTCGTTTTGACGTATCATAAGTGCAACTTTGTTCGCCTACGTGATAAATAAAGTATTTTATTTTATATTTATTTATGTTCTGAGATTAGTTACACCGACTGTACCACAATTACTGAGTGTGTGAAACACGTTTAAAAACGTCGTATGCTCCAACTCTTAGCGATGACCACAATGTAGCGACATTAAATAATATTATATTATGATGTTTATTTTTTTCTATGTGCATTTATTTTGAATGTATAGCTTTTAAAGGTATTATAAGCACGCTGTTCTGCTAGAAGTAGAGCCTGAAGTATTTTTCTCCGTATCATCCAGAATATTTATCAAAATTTTAATGCATTTTTTTTTCAGATGATGTTTTTTAATTATTGACATATCCTTTAAATTCCTCGAATAGCAGCTTGCCGATTTCACGATGAAATCCATAAAATGGATTTATTTCGATAACTACTATTATCGTAAATAAAAGCAACCATTTTTAATACCTAATTAATGCGAGTACCTAAAGAGTGTAAAATAATTTAAAAAATATCTTCCCATTTTTTATCTTAATTATACTCGATAGGTTTAGCAAGCCATAAAAAAGGCGTTGTTTACATGGGTATTATTGGTAGAATATGTACCATCTTTGAATATTTTCAAATAAAGCATTTTTATACATCTCTGAATTATACCAAAAACAAGGATAATACTGCTGTGCCTCGATGGCGTAGTTATAATGTAGGACACGTACGACTATGGCTGATGTCTCAGGTTCGAGTCTCAAGTTGGGAAAAGTCGCGAAAATGTCACTACATTGGTTTTTTCTGTTCAGTATCAGTTCGGAGTCTGGAAACATGCCCGGTAAAAGACAAAAGGCTTTTATTACTTGAGCCTAAATATAGCTGGCAAAATGCGGGTCTGTTACTCTACTTACTCCTGCAAAGGGAATAAGCGTGATGATATGCATGTAGGTGAAGTGAGTAGCTATATACAATAGGTAGATAGGTGCTATAGTAACCGCTCAGAGGCGCCTTCCTCCCTGCGCCTGCGCATTATTGGCACCGCCATTTTTAATGTCTAATGCTATACTATATTTTCAATTATATTCATATCACGTATCTGCAGTGCATATAACGACTGCGATATAATCACTTTCCCGTACACAGATAAAAAAATATGATGGTTATTAGAATGTATGTTTTTGGCTTGTCATTTTAATCTATAGTATAATATAAAGCTAATGAGTTTGTTTGTTTGAACACGCCAACCACTGTAACTACTACAAAATCATTCGCAAATAGGAAGCCATTTTATATCTTGCTACTTTGTATCACATCACACCGGGGCGACTCCGAGAAGCCTGTGGCCACGCTGGCCTAGTGCGGATTGGTAGACTTCACACACCTTCGAAATTCCTATAGAGAACTTCTCAGTTGTACAGGTTTCCTCACGATGTTTTCCTTCACCGTTAAAGCAAACGATAAATTCACAAAGAATACACACATGATTTTAGAAAAGTCAGAGGCGTGTGCCCTTGGGATATGAACCTGCGAACATTCGTCTTGGCAGTCCGTTCCACACCCAACTAGGCTATCGCCGCTTTTACATAGAACATAGCTACTTTACATTTGGAAAATGGTTTTTGGCATGACCAGAGTAGAAAGCAAACACTTCAATCCGTGCGAGTTTTTTATATTGCTACCAAATTATCATATTATTTATAGACAATGATATTATTTTAACAAAAGTTTTGACGAATAATACATGTGTTAATACTCTGCCATTTTTACTTGATAAGCGAACAAACAGACAAATGCTTTATATAATTTACTTATATCTTGTTTATCGATTTATGAGCATTCAATTAAATTTGATAAATAGTAGATTTATAAAATTATTATATTATAAAGTAATCATTGATATAAATCGATTTAGACAACGGCTAAGATATAGAGGAGTTCCATCTTTTGATAAAAAGCGAAGACGAATGTCCGCAGGTTTAAAACCCAAGGGCAGGAAACGTGGAAACCTGTATACTTGAGAATCCCTAAATATTTCGAGGGTGAAGAGCTATAAGGCCAGTGTGGGCCTGTGTTATTTATTATTATTATGTAACATCATAAATAAATTATAAGTTATTATTATTTTGCTACCTTTTTACCATATTATGTTTTAAAGAAGTTCTGACCTCACTCAATTTTGTTATTTATTTAATTTTATTTACTGTTAGTGCTCACCTAGCATACAAATTATAGAAAACCTAATTGTGTTTTATATTTAAATTGTTTCTGGTATCCCAAGGTACAGGCCTAGCCTAGTTTGGGTACCCCTGGCAAATATGTTAACTTTTGTTTTTATAATAAGTTTGTAATTTGTAACCATTGACATTGTAAACAAATTCTGTTATTTACAATAAAAAATTATTATTATTATATAAATACACCACACACCACATAGGCCTTAGCCTCAACCTTCGCAGTAATAGAGGAGGCCCGTGCCCAGCAGTAGGCAGTAGGCACTATATAATTCAAGACTGTTTTTTATTATTATTATTATACAATAAAAAGATTAGATACTAGTACATTACGCTCGCATAGTTGCAGTGAATGTCATAACTGGCTAAAAAAAGAACTTTGCCTACCTTTTCGGAGCTAAAGAATTGATGCGTGTGTGTGTTTTATTTTTTCAAGGACTGTGCTACTCAGCGATGGAGAACTGACATTAGACAAAGCAACAATAGACAATAATTATATCGTACGTTCCTCAGAAATCATTATGTCCAAGACGTGCCATTTGAATACAGACATCACTTGATACTTTATGATACTTCCAAACAAATTCACTACATTGTAACTATCAACACATTTTTATTTGCAATTATTAGTACAAAATACAAAAAAGATGTCTGCAAATCAAAGCCGGTGCATTATTATAAATTACTTACTACCTTTTGTTCGCAGCTTTGCCCGCGTGCAGGAGTTTTCCGGCATAAAAGTCCCGTTATATATTTTCCTGGGTTAGAAAGCCTATAACCTGTCCAGGTTCTTAAACTATCTCCATACCAAATTTCATATAAATCCGTTTAGTAAATTTTGAGAAAATCGATAACATACAGACAGAAAAGGGGACTTTGTTTAATAATATCTATAAGTTACGTTTTCTTTATGACGTCTGGCGCATAACAGTTTTTTTTTTTATAAAAAAAACGCTGTAATTTTTCTGTGATTAATTAATTGAATAAAATTTATTGATTAATTGAATAAATTTATTGATTAATTAATTCATTAAATAAAATTTATTTATTTAGGCTTCCGCCCGCGTGATGACGTTTTTTCGGGATAAATACTTTTCCGGGGATAAAAAGCGGCAACAAAACTTTTATCAAAAAATATACTCAGCTCTACAACATATTCGTACTAAAATATAAAATAATAAAAAAAATCAGAAACTTTGATTTATGGTGAAAATATTTGTTATATCTGGATGATTTTGGCACAATGTTAACAGGGGTAAAGATGAGTGATTTCTTTTATTAACGCAATGTTAAAATGACTATATAATATTAACAAAAGAACAAATGATACAATTTATAATTTGTATTTATATTGTTGCCAATCCACAGTCGGCAGTGGACTAAGCAGTAAAACTTCAACTCGTAGATTAGAGGTGACCCGTGCCGAACAGTGGAACTATAATATATAATACGTTGACATTACCATATTATGATTTGTTTTAATAAACTAATATCCGTAAAATAAAATCGCCTTAAATAAACTTAATAAAACATAGGTACGTAATATTTAAAAATTTAAAAAGTAACATTCAAAATAAAGACTGGTGACTATACTTAAAAAATAAATGCGCATATTATATAGTTATATGTGTTTTTGTTAATTATAAAGGTGTTTTTAAAACATTATACATAACTTTTGCATTTTATTTATAATTCCATTGCTTTAAAATGTAAACTTATTAATTAAAATTTATATCATAAAAACTTTAACCGATATTAACTTAGTTAGTAATTGCTAATGACGTTTGCAAATTAACAAATTTGTCTAATAAATTTTAAAGATTTGTAGTTTATAGCCAATGTTTTGTAGCCGCATAAATTAATATCATTTTTGTTTAAATAATTTATATTCGTGCAAATAAATGAAACAGCTGCGACGGTGTTCTGTTAAACACATTTTATTTATGTACGAATAATGTATGTATCTAAATAAGAAGCGTTAAAAAATTCAAGGAGTCACTATGTCAACACTCAATTTATGTGTATATATAAAAATACTATAAAGTCTGTAATTTTTTACGTATTTTGTAAACTGGTTGGATTTAAATATTGGTTTTATTTCATAACGAAACATCACTTCGCTTAATGAAAATTGGTACACAGGCAGACCAAGTCGTAAAAATATACTTAGGCTACCTTTTGTATTGTAAAAGTGCACAAAAGGCTTTTGCTTTATATTGTTTCGGTTCACACTCTTAAAACCAGTGAATATTTTTAACAAAACTTGTTATCGATATGTCATCACTTTAACATGTTTTTATTGATGCGAACATAGTATTAAAAGAATATTGTTTAAATAACAAAAAATAAACACATCACGCCTTAATCCTCTATATGGTCGGTTGAGGTGCAATGCATCCACTTTTGCCATCTATATTTTGTCCCATGATGTGATAGGGGGCGAGCCTATCGTCATATCGGGCACAAATTCCGGACCCTAGGGTTTTACGTAGCGGTAAACCAAAATCACTAAACCCTGGATGAACTGATTTGCTGAACCGAAACCCTGGTTTCGAACCTGGGAACTCAGAACGGTGACTACACAACGCAACACAACTACGCCACCGAGGCAGTCTAATATAGTTTTAGAGTATGTTATTATGCTAATGTTTAGCCTGCTCACAGTGACGATACACCGCGCTGTTTTCCTCAGCGCGTAGAGGTCATTTCCTGTCCTTTGCTATGATCCCATTATGATCCGCATTACAATCGACTTCCAATGTCATCAGATGACTCTAAATATGGATGTCGACATATGGGTCATAATAGTTTCCTAATTTGTGGTTACTACGTCGGATTTCACTAGTTACTTAGTTTTATTAGCACATATATATATAATCTGCTAAATATTAAATTTAACAGATGATTCTCAACTCTAAGTTCCAATCGATTAATTATATTTTCAGATGTGCGGACGAGAGTTTTGGAAACAACACGTGCAGTGCAGATTCCACATGCACAGAGTGGGTTTACGAAAATCCAAACACGTTTGTAGCCGAAGTATGTACTGTTTCCTATTTCAATCTAGCTTAAGATTTAGTTTAGTATAATAATATCAGCTCTGTATTATATCCTTGCCCACTGCTGAGCACGGGCCTCCTCTACTACTGAGAGGGATTAGGCCTTAGTCCACCACGCTGGCCTAGTGCGGATTGGTAGACTTCACACACCTTCGAAATTCCTACAGAGAACTTCTCAGATGTGCAGGTTTCCTCACGATGTTTTCCTTCACCGTTAAAGCGAACGATAAATTCACAAAGAATACACACATGATTTTAGAAAAGTCAGAGGTGTGTGCCCTTGGGATTTGAACCTGCGGACATTCGTCTCGGCAGTCCGTTCCACACCCAACTAGGCTATCGCCGCCGCTTAGTTTAGTATATAATCTATGTATTTTTAGAATTTATACGGATCTAGGATGAGGGGAAAAAATTCTTTGTGGAGGGATAAATTTTGTTTAATTTACCGGTATTTAGAGGCCAGGTTTAGTTCATTTCTCATCCTCTTCATAATTTCTTCCTTAAATACAGACGTAGACAATATTGTACAGCAGTCCGCACCCCTATTTTACTAGCTACGTAAAATTCCATGTAATAGGGGAGCGTGTTTATTACCATTTAATAAATATCTAAACTCAGTGCACACCGAGTAGAAAAACACAATAACAATGATCCAAAACTTTAGCGTGAAAATCGTACGTAACGCAAAACGCAACAACGCCACCGTACCAGTCATTTAAAATGAATACTTATGATTGCATGCTCTTACAGTTTGAGTTAGCGTGCCAGGAATGGAAACGAACCCTGGTCGGCACCATACGCAGCCTTGGGTATATGCTGGGGCTCCTCGTAATTGGTCCTCTATCAGATAGGTAGGCCATATTATTATAATATACAAATAGAAGTTAAATCAGAGGTGTGAACTGTTCAGAAAGCCACTATGCTGTACTAAGAATGTAGCCTCTGGCATGAAGACCGCAACATCATGTTAAACAGTATGCAAAGAACATCTGGGTTTCTATACTATGCATAGTCATTTCGGTCGTTCAGCTGCAAAAAATATTTGGATTGGATTGGATCTGGAGTAATTGTTCTTGTGTAAGGAAGTGCTGTGGCTGCTATTGGTTAGCATTTTAGTATCACATTATTTACTATCAGCTTTAGAAGGATGTTCTCGTTTCATCTGTATATAATATTATTTGTATTGTTAGACTTGGAAGAAAGAAGGCGCTCGTCCTGACTGGAGTTACGGGAGGAGTCCTTGGCGTGGCAAAGAGTTTCTCCCCGTGGTACTGGCTGTACATATTCCTTGAATTCATCGAGTCGGCTGTAGGCGACATCTGTTCACCTATTTTTGTACTCAGTAAGTATTTACCATTAATTAATATTAGTTTAAACATTCAGTTACCAATTCAATGAAATTTATATCCGATAATTAAAAAAAAACAATAAAAAAACAACTAATTTCACTTTAATGTTATTATTTAGTACACGAAGTATTGTTACAAAAATTTTGTGTAAAATGTTTAAAATGTATTTTTTTAATACCAGGTATAGAATTTGTCGCCACGAAGAAACGCGTTCCATACAGCATTCTATGCGGTTTGGGATACTGTTTAGGAGGCGTGCTTCTCCCATTAGCAGCATGGGGAATAGGCTACTGGCGAAATGTTTTAAGAGTCATCTATGCACCAGCTCTGCTGTTCCTTTTGTATATTTACGTAATAGATGAAAGCCCTCGATGGCTTCTCACGAAAGGAAAAAAAGAGAAGGCAATAGAAATCCTTCAGAAAGCAGCAGATAAGAACAAATTAGAAATAAACAAAGGAGTTCTAGAAAACCTCTATTGCGAAGAAGATAAAGGAATCGGTTTTATAAATCTGCTGAAAATAACATTTGGATCGAGGACTTTATTGTGTAGGTGCTTAATATGCATAGTATGGTGGAGTAGTTCCACCTTCGTGAACTATGGTATGATGATCAATTCTGTGTCTTTGCAAGGAAACAAATACATTAACTACGCACTGCTATCGCTCGTTGATGTGCCAGCATGTTTCATAGTGATGTACATACTGATCTATTTCAAAAGGAAAATTCCTCTCATTGTCAGTTTTATTTTGGGAGCAATTCTGTGTTTGGTGCAGCCATTCTTGCCAGATTGTAAGTACTAACTGCCTAGTAAATTATTTTTGTATCCAGTCGTTGAAAGATTTTTGCCTGATTATCTAAGGATGGAAGTTCTAGGAACAGGATAACTAAAATGCGAGCCAAGATACAAATACTACTTTTTTACATGCTATAGTAGGTTATAAACCAAATTTTTTAATTCTTTCAAGAAAGATAGATAATACCTAGATGTTTGCAAATAACATATTTCCAATTCAACTCTTTTTTCATCAGTAACCCGATAATCCGTCTTACAGATCTAGCGTGGCTCTCCGTTGTGGTCTACATGTTGGGGAAGCTGATGTCTTCCATATACTTCAACATCACGTATATTTACACGTCCGAGTTATTCCCGACATATACAAGAAACTCTATGCACGCGCTGTGCTCCTCTTTAGGGAGAATAGGATCTATATTAGCGCCGCAGACTCCGTTATTGGTAACGATATTTATCTTTTATAACAGTTTAATGTACATGTAACATATTTGGATACAACTTTAGAATTAAGAGAAAAACTAAAGGAAAATAAACATCTACCCAATTTCAAATTGCATCGCAGTTTTCTCGTTTATGTTTTAGTTATTAACAATCTATTTTTTTTCTATTGTTCTTCTTTCTATATCATCGACCGTTGCAAACTTAGCTCTAAGAACATATTTTACATAAACGTGATTCTGAAAATTCCAGATGGTCTACTGGACTGGTCTTCCTGCACTGGTCTTCGGCGCCGCAGCGTTAGTGGGAGGAGCTGTCACCTTCCTAGTACCTGAAACAGGAAACGAACCGTTACCAGATACAGTGAAAGAAGCCGAAATTGTGGGCCAGAGTGGAAAAAAGATGGCCGATCAATCTTGATGAAGAGAGAGAAGGCTGTGAATGAACAACGATATTGTACCGTTTTACTTCCAAATATACAGGGATATTTTTGTAGCAATAAAATTTTTACACTTTTTGTTATAAGTGTTACTAATTGTTATTAAGAGTAGATATGTTATAAAAAGTACCTGTCTAAATGAGCACATAAAAAATTATGCCCGTCTCTCGTCAAGTAAAATTGAACTATAATATTCGTTGAAGTATATAGGTATTTAATATAATAATAATTATGCGATAAGGATTTATATACTTTAACGAAGTACTGCAATATTTGGTAATAAATATTTAAAGCAAGAGAATTGGGAAATTAGCGAAAAAATGTCACGTAGGTGTAACAGACCTCTGTCAGTATGATGCTCTAGGTAGGAAATTTATCGACTATATCTTTCTAAAGACAGTATACTGCGGAGTGCTGTATCTTTTTATATTGTGTTTTATATACTTTCGAGTACTATATTCTACAGTTACTACATTTAAATACTTAATATAAGAATATGTGGAATTATTTTAATTTCGTCACGTAACAAGGTTAAAATAAATAAATTATTCAATTATTCTAATTCTTTTTATACTCCAGTAACTATTTTGTGAGTCTGTTATCATTGTGGAACTAATTATATAATTTATATCATGAATAACAATATATTTTATTACTATAACCTTGACAAAAAATAATAAAGAAGCATTTTGCTGTACATTATTTGCTACTATAATACAACTAATAGAACTACGAAATCATCTTTATGCTCCTTCTCTAAGTTAGCCTCAAGCCATTTGAGCCAGGATCAAGAATGTATTCTACGTGGTTTAGGTATTTTACAATTTTCAGCAAACATTATAAAATTATGGATGTGGAAGAAGTAAAAATTGTGTGTCAAGAAAGTAGCATGTGGCGCTCAATATCTGCCTACCTCTATGGGAAAGGGCGTGAGTATATGCATGAATAGTAAAATAAAATTACGCTCGACCACCTTAATGTTTTATACAAGGCGCTTGCGCGTAGTCAATAACCAAACTTCAACTAACGACTAAAGTAGACAAGAGAAGTCATATACTCACATGGTATACCTTTGTAGCGACACATGTATTAATTGAACTTACTAATGAATAAAGAAGAAAGAAAATCATGTTAATGTATGAGGAAGCCTATTGAATTTCTAAAAAATGCAGATCTTCATTATTAAATTATAGACAGTCTCCTAAAATAGTTTTCTTGTCGATATAGTAATTAAGGTAGGTGGCCTTATTATTTCATCTCAAAAATCTGGCCTGTATATGACCGTGTGTAAGATGTTGTTGTGATGAGTATTTGGTCGTTTAAATATAATCAAATCTGAACAGTACTGATGGATTATTAGAGAAATAACTCTGGATTGAAATAATATGAGTAGATTTTATTGAGAACAGTAATGAGTAGACAACGATCAAAGAGAAGTATACAATACTTATTTTTAAGCGGCATAATGCCAGTGCTAATATAGCTCACGTTGGTTGTTATTGTTTGGTTTATACTCTTTGTTACTATACAGTTTCAACAAGTACCTAAATATGCTTATACTCGTATACAATAGAAGTCCTGTTACACGTCATATTTTTTAAGCATATGTAGCTATGTGCTACTCTTTACCGAGTAAAATATTATTATGAGATTATAAGTATATCTATCGCCTAGCTTTACACAATATTATAAAACTTGGTTTGTGTTGTCACTTTTTAGTTTTATTATTTTTTATTCTATTTTATTTGAAATGTACATACCGTTTTAAAATGAATTGTAATTAAATGATGCTCCTTTTAATATGTTGTTATAAATATAAATGCGATAGTAAAGTTATATAATTGTTAATTAAAAGCAAGTGTCTATGTTCTTGACAAGCTTTATCAATAAATAAATCATTTACCAGCGTTACATAAATGGTCATTCATTGAGCACCAAATAGCCCAAGATCATCATAAATTGCCATTACAGTAATTACCCAGACGATCTGGAGACAATTGCGATGCAATACGTTGGTAATTGCGCGACCATCTTCAGTTGTAACCTGGCCAAATGCGAGTGTGTCGCCGAGTAATTTTCAATTTGGCGTGGCGTGCACCTGCGGCTCGTCCTCCAATATTAATCCCAAAGCGATGCCAACCGTGCTCTATACACGGGGAGATCAACACGTTCCTAATAACTACATGAAATTAAAATTAAAATTTACCTACACAAATGGGGATTGTGGGAGTCACCACAATGCGACTGCAGAGCACCTGATCAAACCCTTTCCCATGTGGTGAATGAATGTCCGCTTCGCTGTTTTCCTGGCGGTATAGCTGAGGTTCACGAGCTCACGCCTGCCGCTAACTGGTTGAGACAACTAGACCTAGAAATTTGATCCATGCAGGATAATAAACCATACGCAATGATGATGATCACATGAAACTGATTTTATCGCGTTTTAATAAACTTTCATCGCCTAAGGGGTAGTCAGAGCATCCACTTTTCGTTTATGTGTTCCGTCACATGATATGATAAGCAGCGAGCCTATCGCTATATCATGGACAAATAAATACAAACTGCGGGGTTGTGCTGAGTAGAAAAACTCAATATCACTTTGCGTGACCCTGAATTTGAACCCCCTATACAATAAAAAAAAATCTCAGCACGATGTCGCATTAAGTACGCAACACAATTATGCCACTGAGGCAGTCGGATACAAAAAGTTAAATAAAATAATTATTTTTAGAAATAATGCTATCAAAATGGCAAATAAAACTATCTTGTAAGTACGGTTACACAAAGATTATAATTGTTTGTAAAAGTATTATTTCTTTAGTTTATCATTTACTTTTTTAAATGCTGATTGTTTCAAGCGGGTTGTAAAAGAGAATGCATGTGTGCTCTTAACATTTTTTTAAGAACTTAAAATAAATAACAAAACCTTTTGTTGTAGTAAACTTGTACTCCAGATTACACTTTTAAGATTAATTGTCACCGTCTTACCGCTATTTTCTATTCCATTCGCATTTTTCGATGTATTTCAAAAATGGACCAGTCAGAACAAAGTATTTTGACATGCTTACAAATGACTTGTTTTGATTAGTTCTTTCTTCGAATCGGATACAAGCGAATGCAAAAATCCTATCTCCGGCAATATCCTGATATATTATAAAACAAAGTCTCCCGGCGCGTCTGTTTCAAGGTGACTAACTCCAAAATTACCGAATGGGTTTCGAAGAAATTTAGCATAGAAATAGTTTAACACCAAATGAAAATAGTTAAAGTATTACATAGGCTACTTGCTATCCCGGGAAAATATATAGCTGGGCTTCTTCCCATTAAAACTGATTCACGCTGGCGAGACCCCGAGCAAAAGCTGGTGTATAATACAGTCAAATCATCCATAATAAAAAATAAAACAAACAAACACACTTCACGGATTTATCCCCGAAGGGATACGCAGAAGCACAGCCCGGGCACCCACTTTTCGCCAAATGTGTTCCGTTCCATGATGAGATAGGGGGCGAGCCTATCGCCTTATCGGGTACGAATTCCAGGCTCCAGGCTGATACTAAGCAGTAAAATCCAAATATCACTTTACCCGACATGGGATTCGAACCCAGGACCTCAGAGCGCTGCCGTTGCACATGCAGTACAACTACGCCACCGAAATCATCTATAATAATCTCAGGCAATTCAGCTACGGATGACTCTGGCTCCTGGAGTTGGAATGCGTGAATGGAATTCCAACATCAGGTATCGGTACCGCAGACTGCGTCTATTGCAGCCAACACGTCCCACGTTACAGATTTCGCGTTTACCAATATTAATAACGGAGGTAATAGTCGCGGTTAATGGAAATAACTGTTGTTTTTCCTGCTTCATTTCTATGTTAACAAAATGATAAATCTATTTTAATTCGAAAGTTGGTTGAGATGTTTTTTATCAGTACATTCAGAAGCCGCTTTATGGATTTGTATGAAATTTTGGACATAGATCGAGTAATAACTTTATTGATTACTAGTTTTTGCTGGCAGCTCCATACGTGTGAAAAAGTTTTCCGGGATAAACATTTTCCTGAGATAAAAAGGAGTCTACAACAAAATCAGTTCCGCAGTTCCAGATATAATCCCCTACAAAACTACAAACAAGCAAACTCACAAATCTTTCCTCTTTGTAAAGGTAGATTTTTTTTAATTTTTTTATGTGACATGAGAAAAGAATTTCACGTAGACGCAGCTGCGCACAGAACAGAGTAACCTAGATAATTCAGTAATAAGACGGTGTTATAAGAAGCAGGGATTTTCCTTAGCAGTACGATATGCCCCCACTCCCTATAGAGCGGGAAACTTAACACTCATAAAAAATATCGAAACGGTATCCGCAGTGTTAAGTCAGAGGCACAATGAACCAACCAAACAAAATAACAAGGCGTCATACTTATTATTATGTGATCAATGGCTACAAAATAAATCTAGAAAGATAGTGCTAATTTCATGTGGAGCTATCGAATTATTGGCCCTGGGACTATATTTTTTATTACACTTAAATGCCGGGACGAGCATGCCGCTCGTCTATGGGCAAATAATACGACTGCACATAACAGTAGCAAACCATACAGAACTTTGCATTACAAAGTACTGGATGACACTCCACTGCGTTCGAAATCCTAAGCTATAAAATAAATGATCTAACGAAGCTAATAATTTCATATTTCACGCAATATAACCTACCTTTTAATCTTTGCTTGGGTTTATACCCTGAAGCTTCGTGTCGACTTCTCTCGAATCCCACTCAACCATAGCTAATTTTAAAAATACAATCATTCCATCTACAAATATTATGCTTATTACTTTTCTGAGCGAAGCTATATCTAACTTATAAGTTTTCAATTAAACTTACTCTGAATAGCTATTTGCTACTTCAAGTACGAGGCTTGTCTATTCTGAATCGCGCGGTTCTGAGAGTTTGTTTCAATCTTGACATGGCATTAGCTATGTTGAACCTGATGGTCATTACATGATAGTTTCTTCTACTTACTATATAAGTCATCATGTTCGCAAAAAGCCGCTGGCCTGAGTACACTGGGATAAAAATATTATTTTACACTAAACGATCTAAATTCATTTTTTTACGGTCTTGTGAAAATGACCGCACTGCACCTGATGGTAAGCGGAATAGATCCAGATAGAATTTCAACTAACGTGAAATGATTACCCTCGTCAGTCAATACAATTATGCCGGCCTGTTGGTTAACACTAAGTATATCGAAGTCGATTGCGAAAATGGAGAAAAAGGTTTGATCTTAAGTGACTATTGATTTCGACAGTAAATTACCCATCTAGTGCTAAACGCTATTATGTATTCATGTAGAAGAATACATATTATATTTATAACACAGCACTAAAACAATTTTAATAAAATCATCTCTCGTTGCATCCTCAACTTATTTGATAATATTTTATTTAGGTCCACTTTCAATGCAACCTTTATCTACGTGCTATGCCTAACAGTGGATTCCCTATCTAGGTCGCATGTTATGTTTCAGCTGGCACTTAGAATAGTATCGCTATTTTTTTTCATTTATTTGAATTAAAAGTTAATTATTTTCCAGGGTAGTTTAATAAAGCCAAGGGTTTCTGCTTTTTTTAATTTTTTGTCCAAGTCCCTCTTTCAACGGTAAGCACCGTTATTCCTCATACTTACTAGTTACACCATTTAGATATTCAGGGTACTATGAGCCGCATAACACACTAATGCGCTCGTCACTCTGCCTGAAACATAATGACCCTTATGAACTCCAATAGATTTTAAAAACTTTTCAAGATATAAATAATGTCCGCACATTTAAATCTACATTCTAATTCTGTATTCCTGGGCATCATCACGAGTGTAGATTCCATTTCCTCATGCTGAGAAATAAAATGTCGACGTGCTGCGAATCTTGGATTAACTGAAAACTATTAAAAATTATGTATTCACAAGAATAACCGCTTGTTTGCTCGAACCCGTTCTAATGGAGTTCCATTACTGGTGCGAACGTGACCTGACATAAAAATGGTTAAAGACTTGCTTCTGATGAGGGCCTTAGAGTGCTTTCTTACTCCTTAGTCCTTTTAATCTCTGTTTACGTTTTAGATGGGTTGTGTTTACAGATGGTCTTGCATTTTCTTTATCGATTTTCTCTAATAAAATCTGATATATCTATACATAAATAAGTTCCATGGTATACTGTATGTATTTGATCATACAGTGTATATTGATTATAACTTTCCTTAGAATATGAAACATGGATAATTGTTTATTATTAATTTAATGGTAAAAAAAACCCATTCCCTTATGCCTTGGCGACTCTAAAAGTAGGTCAAGGAATATTTATATTTCAAGGAAGATGAGCTAAGTAACTGACGCCTTTCACAATAAATCAGAGTAGGAAGCTACAACTGAAATATCTTGACTAAAGACTGATTATACGAAACAATAAACTAAA
Source organism: Manduca sexta (assembly GCF_014839805.1). Taxonomy (NCBI): domain Eukaryota; kingdom Metazoa; phylum Arthropoda; class Insecta; order Lepidoptera; family Sphingidae; genus Manduca; species Manduca sexta. The sequence goes on from NC_051136.1 coordinate 13,212,327, forward strand.
TAAACTTAACATTCAATAATTAAAATCAGTTCCAAATGCCAAAGAAACAAAACAAACAGATGTTAATTCTCAAATAAAAGTAAGGAACATTATTTCAGCTCCAGAAATTCTAGCCCTGCTTGTTGACGTTGATGTACCAATAAAGTATTTTATTATCAGAGTGAACATCAAACAATTTTGACTTGTAAATGCTGCCATTATGCTGATTAAACGAGTCGTTATTGTGCTCGGCTGCTGAATTGTTTTATGCAAATTTGTAAATCAAAAAATATTACCGCCATTTACCACCTCTTTTATCGTGTCCCTCCTTTTGCAGAGTAATTGTGAAGAGCAAATCAGGTTTATTTTATTGTTATTTTGGGTCACCGGATTCCTACTTATGTTGAGTGTAAGTATTTCCTTATTATAAATTTCTTGTTAAAGCTATATCGATGAGATACTAAAGAAAAACGACGAAGACCGTATGGGCGCGTTTTACGCGATTAAAATTCAAAGATAATGTTCAAAAATTATTTTAATGGAAAGCCCTTTTATTGGTTAATCAAACCCTTTCAACTGTGTTTTTTTATTTAACTTATAGAAAACTGGAATAGCCCAATTGAAAGAAAACCCTATCAATGAATAAATAAAATAGATGGGTATGATAATTTATTAAGTTAAAGACATGAAAACCCAATGACGCTGTATAGACAGTTCTAGAACTCTTTGTAAACATAAAAATCCCTTGAAATTCCTACTAATACCGATCTCTGTCACCAACTGACTTAATTGTACGTATGGTATCCTTTTTCTTAACAAATAGATTAAGAACTAATATGTCAAATTAATTTGTATTATTCACTGACTATCACTGCCTCGATGGCGTAGTTGTATTACGGAACGACTGCTGTGTTGGAGTCTCCGGTTCGATTCCCGGGTCGGGCCATAAATGATCTCTTTTACTCAATATTATCTCGGAGTCTGTAATTTACGTCCAATATGGCGAAAGACCCATCATATCATGGGTCGAAATAAGCAGAGCAGAAAGTAGCAGCACCAGTTGCGCCTCTGCCTACCTCATCGGGAATTAAAGGCGTGTGTTTGTATTTTATAGTATCTAATTTTGTCTCAATTTGCGCTACCGTCCTCTTCACTGTAATTCTTACAGAATTCACCTTTCGGAGTCCATTGATCCAGGATAAGATGGGATCCGGTAATAAATGGCGAACGAACGATAATCTACTTATTTAAATAATCCTCGGGATGACACTCTGGAAGATGTATGCGGAATGTTTAATTTTTTTTAGTCGGTGTGAATTTTTATCCGGGAAACTTTGAAGGATATTGTAACTTAGTTTATTGACGAGTTTTGGTGTTAAAGCAGTGAGATTCGTAGGCAATACATGCTATACTTCGACATTATGATAATGTGTTTATAAATAAAAGCATATTCTTGTCTTGTTGCAAACTACACTTTACAATAAGTTACTTTAAATATAGACACAAAAAAGTGTAAATTTGGATCAAAATAAATGTTATTTAAAGTATTTTTAAATTTACATGTCCTAAAGCTGCTACTAATGCAGGACGAGAATTTGTCAACGCGACACCATCAAATACACCATATTTACATTTACTACAAAATGATAAAAAAAAAATTAAAAAGTAAAACAGATATTTTTAGCGAAAATATTTGTTATTCATGAATGATTTTAGGCAAAATGTTAGCAGAGATAAATTCGAGTATGTGGTTTCATTTATAAACGCAATGTTAAAATGAACCCGTGTGTATATTTATTTGAAATCGAATCCAGAATACTGATTTTACGAGCTAAGTACACTGTCACTAGATCAATGAGCGATTAACTGAAGGTTGTAACTGCTTTTAAAATGAAGTTAATAACATCGTTTATGCCTACCCGTAAAAGGCGCCTGAATGAAGTTCTCTTCTAAGCGCCTGCTAATAAAAGTAATGCAATAAAACACTTCTGTTGGACAGTTCAAATTAAAATATTAATACTTGCAACGAAAACTTCGGACACTCTTTAAAGAAGCAATCGCCCATATTCTTCATAATATAAACTTGAACTCAGTACCGCATCATTTATAATATAAATTATATTATTCCTTATATTATAAGGAACAATATAAGATGTCAGAAGTAAATAATACCACGAAAGTATATAATGCGCTGGAATTATATAAACCGCAATAAATTTATAAGCCTTGGAAATATATAAGGCGCTAACCAGGTTGTATCTAATGGTAGGTTTTACATTTGGATGATGATGACACCTGTGTTTGATTCCCGAGATAAACACAAAATATAATCCACTCAAAATACGTTCACAATTTTTCCCTTATTCAAATATTCTACTTATATTATGAAAACGGTCTTGGATTACCTATATATGGACGACATTAACAAATTATAAAGGCTCAATTCATCTCTCCCTATCTCTTAAGTGCCTTAAAGTAAATCTCAACACCCTTAAATTAAATTTCATAGGTATTATTAATGTTCAAAAATAGTGTGAAATACAAGAGTGGGCAGCGTGGACGGAAGCACCCGCCACATCTGGCGTGCGACGCGCGACGTGCCGCGACGGAAATACCACCCGTCTGCTCGCCCGCCAGTCTGTCCGCCCGCCCGTCTGCCACCGCTATAGCTGTTGAAATTAGTTTTACACAATATTTGGACTCTATTTATAGTAATGTAATCTATACAACATATTATGTATGCAGGGATTGATGGAACGATCAATACGCAATTTTTTCGTCCCAACTTAAAAATTGCCTCGGCGCAGCTGTATTGTTTACGCAGTACGGCTTCCGCTCTGTGGCTTCGGGTTCGAATTCTGGGTCGGATAAAATATATTGAGTATTTCTACTCGGTTTCAGTACAAAGGAATTTACCGTCGATATGGCGATAGGCTCGCTCTGTATCACATCATGGGACGCAAAATGGTGACATTTGGGCTCCCGTTATATCTCTGCCTACCCTTTTAAAGAAAACGACAAATGGGCTCCACTTACATCTCTGCCTTGATTCATTCGAGGAAAAAGGCGTGATAGACATGCAGGCAAAAAATCTAAAAAATGGAGTAGTTTCTGTTGCTCTAATAAAGACCTCTCATAATAATTTCCTTCAATATTTACAATATAGGTACAGACCTATTAAAATTTAATTATACGTAAAAATAATGTAACATAGATTCATCATTGTGGTTAGTATAAAAACAAGTACACTTCAATAATGTTTCCTCATTTGCACGATTACTTACTGAAAGAAAACATGATAAGCAAAGATGACGAAAACCCCAGTGGGTTTGGCCTCATCAGTATGAGGCCGACGCCTGATTTCGTTCCGACAAATTAAATGATATTGTAAATATTTATAACACCAATATTAATTAAGTATTGGTATTCGCTGATATGCTTTCTGTTATGTACTCGTTTAATTCGATACATATCTTTACTAATATTTAAAACTGAAGAGTTTGTTTGTTTGAACGCGCTAATCTCAGAATTCACTAAACCGTTTTTTACTAATAGAAAGCTACATTACCCCGAAGTGCTATAGCTTTTTCACGGTAAAATAAAAAGCGGGACTTTTATCCCAAAAAAACTTTATTACGCTGGTGGAGCCGCGAGCAAAAACTAGTCATAAATAACTTCATATACAATTAATACAATTTGATAGATATTCAAATCGATGTGATGAATATAAATATATTTTGTTGTGGTTAATGGATTTTATTATGCCTCTGTGAGTACAGTATTGTCATAAAAACTTGAGGGCTATTTCACTTTCCAATAAATGATACTCGTCACATAAATTTATAACCCGACCAAATGCAAAAGTACTCTAATCTATGCTTCAACATAAATGGTAAAAAAATAATTACTATTTACATTTCCAGTGTAATACGTAACTGCTAAATAAAATTTTATTGAAACTTGTGAGGCAGGCGCTAAATCGAATATATATATCTACTTCTTATATCTATATCCATATAAATATCATGGTAATGAGTAGATACACTTACGTAAAAGAAATCCCCACTACGCGGTATCAATGGTGAAGCGTCCATAGATCCTGATTCCTACTGCCTTCCCTTTTAGGTTTATTTAAGATTGTTGTCATTTTTGTTTTCTGTTAAATTGCCTGTAATACGCTAACTAAGACGTTTTTGCCTTGGGTTACCTTTTGATAAATTTCATCTTTCGCCACTGCGCGGTATATTTCATCCACAAAGACGTGCTCCACTAATTTACCTCGTCGTTTACAGTGTGTGTGAGCAGCATGCACACGCACACTACGATGGATAACGTCGTGGCTGAGGTTTGAATCAGCCCCCTTTACCCCGCGACACATCTTAACACCCCCGCTCAAAAACTGGTGGGGCATGTCTTCGTGAATGAACTAACCTACAGTGCGCTCCGGTTGTTTGTTATTCTATTTATACAATACTATAACTAGCCATGCATAAATTATACAGTTATTAGTTACAATTTTATGTTGCCTTTTAAGTATAACAGCATTGCAGCAGCATATTGGAGACCTATAGTGGAGAGTCCCGGGTTCGACTCCCAGATGGGATAACATTTTTGGTGGGATTTTCTAACATGATTCGCCTAAGACTGAATTTCCTATGATGATTAAAGGTAGGAAGGCAGTCCTTTATAAAATATAGACAAATATATTCTGCTGTAAAAATAAGGAAATGGGTAAGTATGTATTTTTAAATTTAAAAACCAAATTCTCGAACTGGGTTCGAACCTAGAACGCCAGGGCTCACAGCCTTACTACGCTACCAGCAGTCTTAACTACTTACCATTCAATATAAATAAATTATCGAGTAATCAATCAAATTCGATTGCCAAGTATGCGCGATACCGCGTAATCTGCTCCAATTGGCGCGGCTTAATGAGCCCTAATTATCGGGGAGCGTTAATTACCCAGTTCTCAGATCGGGAGTTCATTAGTACCCTTAGTAATTTGGCAGCTTTCGATATATTTTCAATGGTCTATTGAAACTGCGATTTGGTGATAATTGGTGTTTTATGATATTGAAGTGGTTTGCTGTTATATCTAAGGCTTAGCTATTTGGAATCATTTATAAATTTTTTCTTAAAATTTATTTTATCAGAATTTATTAAAGTTGGCAAACATTTAACTAAATATTAAGAAACAGTTTACATAGCAATTATTAAAAATCATGATATTGATTTATGTGTATTTTTTTTCTAAATTATACACATCTTAAAGCCGTAAGTATTTTTATGAAAATAACACATCAATTCATTTACATCTTTATTTTATTTTGTTTGGAACAAAAAACAACTGTACAAATGTCTTATAAATCTATTAATCTTATTAAAAAAAGTACAAACTATTGTACAATCCACACCTTTGTCCCCATGTAAATTGTAAACGAAACAATAATCCGCAATTCCACTTTTAAATTCTAATTAATTTTAAACTATTACATAATTATAAATGCGTTTAGTATTAACCAAATCTTTCCAACACCATTGAATATAAATAAGTATATAATTATAAATGAGTTTAGAATCTTTCTAATACCATTGAAAATAAAGAAGTATTGTTTCAAATAAATCTCATTACCAGACTACCATCAAGAAAGAACAACAAACTAACGTTTACTGTTCAACAAAAAACATTTAGTAATTGAAACCAATAGTTTCCTAGAAGCTAGACTGGCATTGAAAAATAGCCGATAAGGGTCGAAATTGCGCGGCAAACGATACCAGTGCCTGTTGTCGACGAGATTCATTTGTTTCTTCTACTGCACTTACTGTTTAGAATGTTTTTTGTACGCTTTCTCTATACGCATATGCGAAAGTTCATGAAGATGTTTGATAGTAGTAAAGGCGGAAACTGCTGAACTGATTTGGATGTAATTTGGCGGACCGATAGACCAAGTGTCTGGCATTATTACATACTTTACTTTTAGCTTCCTTTTTCCTTTTCCTTCCCGGAAAATCACACAATAGGACTTATATGACGGAATCAGTTGTTCGTGAATGAAGCGGTAAGCAAGTAATTAATTATAATGAATTTTAATGTGTCATGTGTCTGGTGCATTTACCGCATTCTTATTTTTAGCTATAGATATACAGTTTTAAAATTTTAATTAATTTATACTTTGCAGAGTTATTGAAGTTGTTAGCTGTAATGGAGCACATTGCTCACAGGAGAATGCATAACAGACCACTGCAATGCGCTTTTTATTCTGATACAATTAAATATTTTTCATAATTATTATACATTGTGTACACAAGATTGTACTTTAAGTTGAACACATAAGGTTTTCCTTCATACTTGAATATACAGCATTACTAACACAGTATTATTTTACTAACACAGTTAGATATAGACAAAGCTACAGTGGCAAAGTGTCGATGTAACCTGATTCCTATCGGCTTCTCTTTATACAGAATTTATGTAGAATCTTAATATAATTAGAACGATTTGCACCGCATTCATGTATATTTGTTCTTATACTCCGTTGTTTCGTGTTCTCTTTCAGAAAACTTCCCTTTTCGCCACTGGTAAGCTATGTTACCAACCTCAAGGACACACCTAGTAACCATATGCCACTGGATTACTTTTCTGTCATTATATTACCGAACACTAACTCATTTGCCAAACGACAATGCACCAGATTGTACATCATTCATAACTGACGTACTTCAGTTTAGCGTCAAGCCGTCGTGTCAAAGCAATCTATCAAACTTATCGACAAGATTTTCACGGGTGTAATGTATTTGTGGGGAAGTTGGGGAAAGACTTACAAGTTGGCGGATCCGTGATCTGATTACTGTAATCTGTTGCGAGCCGTTTTACATAAGTTGCGTTGGGACTCGCTGTCTTTAATGTTTTTTTTCGTCTTATACCTAAGTGTGAGAATGCATAACATACATACATACATAACATCACGCATTTTATCCCCGAAGGGGTATGCAGAGGCGCAACTAGGGCATCCACTTTTCGCCAAGTATGTTCCGTCCCATGATGTGATAGGGGGCGAGCCTATCGCCATATCGGGCACAAATTCCAGACTCCGGGCTGATACTGAGCAGAAAAACCCAAAAATCACTTTGCCCGACCCGGGATTCGAACCCAGGACCTCAGAGCGCTATTGTACCGGACGTGCAATACAACTACGCCACCGAGGCAGTCGAGGCAAGTGTGAGAATGTTTCCCACTTTATAGATTAGTGTTGAAGTAAGTGTGCATCAGGTGACATTAAAAATTTCGATTGTTTTTTAATTTAATTTCAATAATGCCTGAGTTCGGCAGGGTGTATTTTGTTTTTGTACAGTCATGGCTATGTGCACTGCACCTGATGGTAAGTGGCGTGGGGCCCAATAGAATGTTGACTTACGAGAGAGGGTTATGCCTCGACAGTTGACACAATTATGCCGGCCTTTCTGTACCGGATATACATAGGCTGATCCCGGAACACGACACACGTGAGCCACTATAGCGGGTCTTAACACCTTGTTTACAGTAGTCGTTATCGCGGCAGGTATGAAATATATCCTACCACTAGCAGTAAATATTTATTTTCTTAACCAAAAATCGTAAATGGTTCATGTAAGCGTATTCTAACATCTCTGCATCAGCGTTTATTAAACGTACATGACATTACGCGAAGAATATTTGCATATTCAACGAAGAAAAAATACGTCTGATACTGATGAAGCTGCGGCTTTGACTTAAGTCAGTAATAATAACAAAAAACTCTAAAAATGGGTAAAGAAACACATCTTATTTTTTTGCATTTTGGAGGCTTATTTGCATAAAGGGTTACGTGCATGATTAAATTAGAAAAAGTAATAAAGGGATTCAAGGGTACTGATATTCCGAAGTGGAGGGTCTAAAGGACCATACATGATAATACTGGAGCGAGTAAAACATATAAATCAATAGAAATAGAAATATATGCGAAATGCAAGATTGAAGAGGCAAATCCTGGTCTCAGGTTGATATAACACCAGATGAAAAGGAAGAAAGAAGCACATCTTATAGTATCATAATCTGGGGTACACGAGTATTTTCTTTATAATCTTGGTTTCAAAAGCTTTGCAATAAAAATGAGTAAAATTTCATAGTTTCTGGCAATCGTCTATATAGAGTTTATGTTAAGACGACGTGCTTACGTCTTAATAGTTGTCATATTATTTGAACTTAAACAGAACCTGTCAGCTACATAATTATAAAAAAAACCTGTTAAGTTCATTTGATTGCATTGAAATTAGATAAAATATCTGAAACATTATCATAAACATTCTGTTAAGTTCATTTGACTGCATCGGTTGCGTAGTTGTATTACGGTACGACTTCAGTTCTGAGGTCTGGGGTTCAAGCCCCGGATCGGGTAAAGTGATATTAGATTTTTCCACTTAGTATTAGCCCAGAGTCTAGAATTTATGCCCGATATAGCGAATGGATCGCCCCCTACCATATGGGACGGAATACACACGGTGTAAAGTGGGTACATCAGTTGCCCCTCTGCCTAACCACTCGGCCATAAAGTGAGTATGTCTGTGTTTTATAACTTCTATTCCTTTATCATCATCTTGTTTTAAAATCAGAGAAAAATACATCTAATTATTTCTTGCTTCCCAATGAGATAAACACATGGACCTCAGAGCTACCAAGTCTTTTGAACATTTGTTGATGTGATGGATATATAATGAATGATGAATTAACGGTAGGTCCCACGAGTGTACTGTTTAACAGCATTTTCAATTCAATTTGAAAAGACCAAATACCGAAAACAGCCTATCAACTGTGTTTGCATATAAATGATAATCATATGTACACTCTCCACATTTGTGACCTGATACGTTTACTGGCAGATAACGATATGAAACAGGTCCCGTGAGACTTTATTGGTCAATAATCCCATCCCAATTTAACTCATAATTTAAAATGGAATATTGTCAAGAATTTTTGTGACGATTGTAATTGCAAAGGGTAAAATTATTTAAAAATCCGAGGCATAATAACCCCACCTCCTAGCCGAATTTTGACCACGGCGGCCAATCTCAACGGAGATCAGCCACGCAGGATATATTATAGTGCACGAGTGTGTGCGCAATACACAGGTGCACTCTCTATTCCTTTACTCTCATAGTTCGGTGAGACGGCAAGCCGACATGACCGGAGAGAGATCAGGCGCAGGACCAACGGCTTTACGTGCTTTCCGAGGGACAGGGGTATCACACCACCAACTTCCTAACTCCGAAGTAAAAAATACCTTAGTTAACCTATCGCGGCCTATTTAACAGAAAAAAAGACAAACGTAAATAAACCTAAAAGGTAAGCCAATAGCAATCAGGTTGTATGGACAAATGCTTCGCCATTGATTGGTATTATCCATAGTCCCATGGTCGCCGGAGACCGATGGATGAGGGCGGCCCAGAACCGGTCCCTATGGCGCTCAATGAGGAATGCCACGATACAACGGACGATTCCCGGCTGAAATGATAGTCCCATACTAATTTGACGTCGAAACAGAATTCTGGCGCTTCTGCCCTAACTGATCTATGAGCGTCACCTTGCCATATTGTCTGAATGTACGTCACGTCCGGGCGACGTCGCCGGCCAACTTTCTTGATTATCAACACGCGGCCGGAATGCCGACAAACTTTCCAGCTGGCTAATCATGAGCCTGCGGAAGATTGGAGTAGGTCGATACAAATTTTCAATTTGATTTTTACAATGCCTCATAGTTGTGTTGAAGATATTGCTTGCAGATTTGAGAAAACGAATTGTGTTGTTTATTTTAGTTAATATAAGCATATGTAAGTGCATCTTATGTAATTTTCACTGAAATATATTTAATCTATGATTTATTTTGCAAATTGAACTCCTCAATAGTAGTATTGTAACACATCGCTGTGGTTATTTTACATGCACCTTATTCTGACGCGAATACTAAAACTAAGACAAAGATATAATAAACCATATAAGTGCAAGTAAAAAAAACACTTATCATCACCCTATTATCGCTTCACCTATATGGACAAAATACGAACAAAACACGCCTATACATTAGCTAAGTTCTCAAAACGTTTCATAAAAACAGATCTTAAGCACAGAGCGTGGAGTAAGTGCCAAAAGAAATTCCACTCACGCGCGGCCACCGTTGTAAATCAAAAAGTATTTAGGGAAGAATTTGAATTACTAATTTGTGTTAATAGACTCGCTCCTAAATAGTGTCGCGGTATCGTTTAATTACGACACAAGAAATCCGACCTCCTCTTTGAGTGCAAGAAATTTAAGGTACAGTGCACACTTGCGAAGATGCTGTGAAATTTAATATAATTAATGGTTCAGTATTACAAAGTTCTATGTTATATTTTTTGCACAAAATGAATTATGTATCGCAAAATTCTATGTCCTTTTCCAAATATTCTATAATCCCGAAGGATAAAAAAGGATAATAAAGTATTGCCTTTTCTAATTTTTACCAACATAAAAATTTAGAATCTTACTTTTCGAACATAAGTAAAAATTAACATAGGACCTTGTAATAGTGAGCAAAAATGTTAACATCGGCTCTTAAATAATTTAAAACCAGTCTATCTATTTTGTTAATTTAATCAACGTATTAAACGGTGTAAGATATTTATTAAGCGACACATACTTAATAAATATCGTCCATGACTCGAGTACACCCATTACTGAATATATTTGAAGTATTATCTTGTATACTATAGTCGTATGAATGTAGACTATTCCTGCCTTCAAACTGCATTGTGCAAGTCGTTGTTCCGTTTTGAAGAAAATTGTAGACAGTGTAATTACAGGGTATTCTGAGTCTAAATATGCTCTAGGATGCTGAATTTAATTTAATGTTACACTAAGCTTTGTAATTCAAAGCTGTGAGTGGTTTACTATTCGTACAGTCTATGCCTACCATGACGTCGTTTAATGTCATTCAATTGCATTAAAAAACCGTAAAAGATTTTTGATAATCAAATAAAACTGCTAAACGCATTTTTTCACCATAGATTTTATTTCTCTTCCCGACCTTTCTGATTTCGAAGATCAGAAAGGTCGGGAAGGACAATCCGTCTTGTTAAGTAGTTTTATTATATTTCACTGGATTTTGCTCGTGGCTTCGCCCGCGTGAATGTCTCGCTAAATATTTTCCCGGGATACAAAGTAGCCTACAACCTTCTCAGTCTTAAACTATCTCCACACCAAATTCCATAAAAATCCAGTTATTTTGCGAAAATCGATATCACAGACAGAAAAAGGGACTTTGTTTCATAATAATCATAGATTGGCGTAAACATAAGAAATCATTATCTTTAAAAATATTCAAAGCATATTCTAAGGCAGCAATATCTCCTGCACCTTGCCTAACAGCGGAGTAAGTTGTGAAAAACATCTTCGCGTTTTGTTCATTACTCATGCAAATTACGCCGCGCCGGCCGACTTGCTTCATACAATTATTAACCGCTTGTAATATGCTAACTGTCCGGGATAAAGCTCTTTATTCTCCTACTTTAAATTCCTGTTTTTGTAAGATTATGCTGATAATCCTGCGATGACTGCTTGGGCCTGGCAATGAATGTTGAATTGCTAATGAGGACCTTCGTGACACTGTGAAGTTGTTTTTGACTTTGGTATTAATAGGATAATCTAAGAAAATATGCTGTTAGATGAAGGAAGACTATCTCCCTAAAAATCAATGATATAACTAAACAGAATTGTAGGACATCTCACATAACATCTCACATCTCATCACATGAAGGATGCAGTCTTTAAAACTTCGCGAGTAAAAATTTAATTGAACATCTCAAAAAATTCCCTTAAATAATTTTTATTTCAAAAATAAATATATTCATTATTTCGATACAGACATTCCGATGATTAAATAAAACACCCAATCGTCTCTCCAATTAGCTCAATAAAGTTTATTGGAATTCTTCGAAGCGGCCGAAATTTTACAGAATTTGGAATTACATGAATGAAAACCAATCAAGCTTTATGAATAGTTAATGATTTAAGGAAAGTACAAAATAGTATTAGCCCTCTAGTACCTTTTGTCACATTGTTGATTGTCTACGCATTGTTAGTAATAACAATTAGAACAATAACACCGGCCCAAAAATATATTTGGTTACTGCAAAACATTGGCTTCTTTCGAGAGAGCCCAATACTTGGTTTACAGAACATGGGCTTCTTTTGTGAAAGTTTAAGCCATTTACCAGCCATAAGCACGATAGCCTGGATGTGATTTTCATTGCCTGGAATTGGAGAAGCCTAATATATAGTATAACCTTTCCACGTATCTCATCATAGTAAAAAAGAAAAGTCGTGGGCGGTAAAAGAATGAAGAAAGAAACGTGGTTGATCTAATACTCTTACATCTCTTTCTGATTAAAGCGCTGCGTAAATACTACTGCTGTACCAGACTACCATGGATTAGTTCATAGTTATCAATAAGTTAGTTAAAGAATGTACCGTCAGTATCTTAGTAAATGTTTATAAAACAAACAGCTCATTAACATCAATTTGTGTGATGCTACTGTGAGGCGGGACGCCGGGGAGTGTAAAGTAAACACGAACTAAAGTGTAACTAACTCATTTATTAAGACAGCAGCATTATTTATATTAGGAGTATACAATATGTAGGATTATATAAGTATATATAAGGTTCTTAAAGCTACGCTACACTACAGTATTGTGGCGCCTCAAAACAAAACAAAAGTACGACAATATTTAATATTTTGAATGCCCACTCGTATAGCCGATACCAATAAAAAATATACAGCAATGCAATATAAAAATGTTATAACAAAACCCCCGATTCCTTTAACAAAAATAAAAAAAAGATACGCGAAGTTTATTCGAATGTTTGTAACAATATCTGCGTTTTGTCAGGTAACATTTATTGTATTTCAAACAAACTCTTGTTCGTTTTTCATGATATGACTGCAGTGCGACGTAATTAAGGGTTGCAGCACACGCATCGTTCAACAGCAGCGACTTTTTGCTGCATCTTTGACTAAGCCCGATTATCTTTTTTTACGTGCGCGTCAAAGTGCCTCCATTGCACCTGATGTTAAGTGGAACTGGGCTTAATAGTATCTCCACTAACGACACATGGTTACCCTTCCACAGTCGATCATGTCGGCCTGTTAGAATCAGATACACAGGTCGATCACGGAACGCGCACACTTACGTGGGCCTCTATGGCGGGTTTTAACACCTTGTGTGTGATGGTCGCTAACCGGACGGATATAAAATATATCCTACCACCTGCATTTTTGAGAAATCGCGCGTTTAATGATTGCTTCAATGATGCATCAAGTTTTAACAACTGTCTTATACGTATCAAGTGGTTAGGCTGTGTAGTTATACAGTTGCGTCATCTTGTTAAAATGTTAGTTAGTGAGTGAAAGTTGAGGTGTAAGGTTACTTACTGTTTTCATTCGAAATGCGATAATCATTGATCACTTATGCTAAATATACTTTCGAGTAAAAGACGATAAACATTTATAATTAAAAAGCAACGTGCTTTTTTTTCAAACCAGTGTAAATTTTGATTTTTCGTCTTAGGGTATACGGGTGTTACAATAGTATGGTATGGGACAATCTACTATTATGCTTTCTTGTCTTGTCTAGGATAGTATGACAAGGAGATATTCAAAATCTGTCAATACGGATTTAAATCGCAACGATATAGCTAGACGTGTGTACACGCCCTAATAGTAATGTCAAGATATTAATATTCATATTAGCGCATTAAAAATTCACGCACGTTGCTAATTGGATATTTTGTTGTGTTTCATAAATTAATTGTTTGGTGATGAAACCGTAGTTAATATATTTACAATATGCCTATTCATTAAATATTTAACGACGAAATTTACAACGAAATCATAAATTCAAAAAAATCTGGTGATGAATTTCACTTCCAGGCGAGTTTCGGCCACGGCAGTCAATTTAAACGCATACCAGCAAATATTACGATACGCAAGTGTGTGGCGTGTGCGCAACACACAGACCTGCACTCACGGTTTCTTCATTATCAGTGAGATGGCATTGCGACATGAGCATGAAATAGATTTTAAAGTCCACATGGCCACGTGCGTACATATTACAAAAAGGATAATCGCGAATTGGACTTGTGCACCAAGGGTTCTGAACAAACGTGTAGGGAAGGTATCTAAGTTTATACGTAAGTTTAAACTTGACAAATTTAAATATGCCGTTCAAATAAAAGGTTTATAATATTAAATTCGCTTTTTTTTTCTAAGTACTCATTAAGGGTTTTAAGTTTTTTTTCTGGACATATTCTGTAAGACATTGCTTTTAGACAAATTTTATAATTCTAGGTCAACGGGAAGTACCCTAGGTTTTGATTCTCTCGTGAAATCACCAAATATGGTAAAATATACGACAAAATCAAACATATCTATTCAGCGCATTGTTTTACAAGTTTTATTTTTACGCAGCTGAAAGACACAATAGACCTAGGTATTTGATATAAATTTCAAGTTGATAGATATACGCATCCCTTAGAAAAGGTATTTTAACAGAAAGACGGACACTAAGTGATCCTATAAGCGATTTTTCCATTTCTTTTTTCATCAATGATTCACAAAGTTGAAGTTGTTTATCACAAAAATACCTAGAGTTAAACAGTATCTTGTGTCTCATTGGACGAGGATGAGAGGGGGGGCGGGGTTATCCTATAAGGGTTCCTTTTGAAGTACGGAACCCTAAAAATGAATAATAAAAAGCGCTGCGGACGGGGCGCTGCTGTATCAGTTTTTAATCAACAGTGCAAACAAACGCCGCGAGGGACCCATGATCCTGTGTTGTTTGCGTACCCTGAGAGGATGACTGACGAATTTAGAGTTACTAGTACGAGTATATTTAGAGGAGAGTCTGTCGTATCGCTTGGTCAATTATTGCCCCCAAAAAATAGCTTTATCATCTCTATGTTGTACTGTGACACTGCTGGTCACTGGCTTCCTCTACTACTGAACGGGTTACGCCTTCGTTCACCTCGCTAGCCTAATGCAGATTTGCAGATTTGCCATACCTTTAAAATTCTAATAGAGAACTTCTCAGATATGCAGGTTTCTTTACGATGTTTTCCTTCACTGTTAAACCAAGCGATAATTCACAAAGAATACACATATAACTTTAAAAACGTTAGAAGTGCATGCCATTGGATTTTGAACATGCGGACTTTCATCTCAGCAGTCTTTTCTTCTCTCAACTAAGCTATCGTTGCTTAAGCAATGGTCAATCTGCACTAGTCAAGCTTGCTGGGCTATTAATACTCTAATATTAGATTCCTTGTTCAGCGATGGGACGATAGATAATACAGGGCCCGTAGTCAAAAGTGCCTTTTACAATCCTAAAGTCTAATAGAAAACAGACATAATTTATAAGAATGACATATCTTAAGGAAAAACTAATACTTACATAACGTTAGCGTTTACGATTGTGGAAAATCATATTGGCAACGGCCTCAGGGTTTTTATTTACATTATAATTAGGTAGCGTGCCCAGCAGTGGGACAAATAACATACAGGGCTAATCTTATTGATATATGTTTACGCGAATAATAGGTATTGAAATAAAACTATTTACGGACTTATTATTATTATAACACGAACACCTCAGCCCGCCCCGTGACCATGTAGGCTGCAAAGTCTTCGAAACGATGCGAGAAAATAATCATATAAATAACCACGATAAAAAACTGCGAATATATTATTAAAAAGTGATGGAGAACTATCATCGTGTTCTATTTAGTAGGACATTGTAGTCATAACAAGTATTGAATATTACTTGATTTAACTCCTAAAGCCTCGGAATAGTCCCTGGTCTAAGCTAAGTAGTGTAGCTACCGTTTATGAATAGGCGTAAAACTTCTATTCTCATAAGAATACTTTTATTACTAGAGCTTTACGCAAACACCCTGCGAGGTATACACTGGCGGGTGGCAAGTAAAAGTAGTTAAGGCGGTGCCCCTAGGAAAACTGCGCGCTATCTATATATCTTGGTAGCTATCGATTCCAAAAACATAATACATAGGAGACAATAAATAAATTTCATTTCTACAATATGATACCTTTAGTTTGGTTGCTTAATATTTTTTATAAATTGTAGATATTTTTTAATTAATTGAATGCTAAGAAATTCACTAAAATTGCTGATTTCGTACATCTCCGAAAGTATTACCCTAAAATTTTTATTTGCTTAGATCTCCTCCTAAAGTACATGTCATTTTAATATGCAACCAATACTATTAGATAAGCAATTAATTAAGGAATATTATGATAGATAATTTATCGAAAAGACTTAAAATTAATCGTAAATCTTTGTATATTTTCGCTCGTAAGTCGTGCGGTGTAAATGTATGGAACGAATGTTCAAGACCTTTGCTCAGGAGAGTGGTTTAAATAAAGATTTACAACAGATTTTAAGGCTAACCACGATCTCCCGTCTCAAGGCTAGATACCAGACGTGCTACTCCAAGCACTACTATAAAAGATTCCGAGCCTAAAAATCCAGATAGGGATCACATTTTAGTACCTAGCAAAATCATAGCCCTATCTGAATTGTAAGAGCAATAAAATTTTATTCTTTGCCATAAAACGAATTTGTGGCAAAATTGTGGAAACGTAGTGTTAAATTACCTTCAGCGGATTAAAAACTAATTTCGGATAATCTTATTTCAACTCTTTCAATTTAACGCTAGTCGAAGGCGTGTCTTGGAAAAATTAATTCTTAACCAATAATTTCAGCTATCAATGGATACTTTATTAAAAAGACTTTAGAGGGTTTTAATATCAGTTTTATTTCTCGGTGATTCAGTGGCAGCTTCAGTTCTTTTTTGGGGGGTATCGGACCCTCAATTATCAGCGGGGGGCAACCTGCGAACGATACTGAAATCCCCCGGTTTAGCTACTGCAGGGCCCTGGAGGTAAGTCGGGAGGGGATAGCTAGAAAGGAAGTGTGGGGGAAGGATCAGGAAAACTCTTAGGATGGGAGAAGGAGAGAAGTACAGGAAATGTTCGCGAATCCTTATAGGCCTTAATATGAATTGGCAACCATGAAATATACACACCTAACTGTGTGCCTAAGGCCGCAGCAAATGTCCCCCCGTGCATGGGCGTGCATGATGTGGAGACGAGCGCACAAGAATTGCCGCGGGTGAAAGGGAAGGGGGTGTATTTGCAGCTTCAGTTGACGATGAATGAATGTTTGCATCAAGGTATAATAATAATTGCATGAGTGTGATTCGTAATCTGTGACGAGTGTTGAGAGTTTGAAGGGTGACACATTCCCATGAAACCACTGGTAATTGCCAAACTGAGGAACTCTTGAAACACTACTTGAGATTAACAAGTTTATGGATTTAAAATAGTAAACATGAATAAAATGCAGAATTCAGTGAATAACCTATGAAACAGATATCTTTTATTCCAGAGATCTATAAATAATGGTTGGGCATTTTTTTAATATATGTCATACTTTACAGTGGCGAATGGTGAAATTTACCGAAAGGGATCCCGATTAAACATATAGGTACTAATATGCATAAATGCTGTCTGCAATCCGTTCTGATGATAATTTGATTCTAGATAAACGCCACATAAAGGGAAGCTGGAAGGAATCGCATTATATGGACACATCGCCGCTAATACTTCAGCAATAAAAAATAAAACGTCAGGTCTGATTATGACAGGATGATGAAGCAAGGTTGGCAGGGTGTGTCCTCGACAGGTAATCGCTTCGACGGCAAGTTCAAATGTTTAATTCTTCGCGGATCATCCGCTTTGATCCCACATCAAAGGTCCATAATGAACGTGCGGATTGACTTGCGTAGAATATTTTTTTATGATTTTCTGAATAAAGATCTTTTATTAGAGTATTCTTTTGTAGATCACGACAATTTAGTATAACTTAAAGTACTGTTAAATATCAGCGTTAATTATAATAAAAAAAAATATTAAACAATTAATACTCCTTAATTATTTTGGCTATACTGAGATATAATTCTAATGGCAAAATTAAACTAAACCCAAACACTTGAGTCTTATATCCCTGAAGAGGCAGACAGAGGCGTAACTGGTGTAACACTTTTCACCGTATGTATTTCGTTCTATGGTACAATATAAAAACCCAATATCACTTTACTCGACCTGGGGATGGACCCCGACACCTCAGCACTGCAGTCGTACCATACAACTACGAAGCTGTCTAAATTTTATTACATTGATTGTAATTTGTGTTGAGGAAGTTTCTAGCGTCCCAGTGCTAGATATTTAAGTGCCTATATATTTTTTTTCATCTTCCATTAGTATTATATTTGAATTGTGAACTATAAAAGTTAATCAACAATAAGCTTGCCATTTAAACATTTTCACCACTTCAAAGATCACTCATTTCGTCGTAAACATTTTTTTATACCTAAACACTAACACACGAGCCAAAAATAAACAAAACGCGAAAACCTTTAAAATAGTCTAAAAGAAACACATTCCCATTTGAAAGTTGTTATCAGTCCATCGGCTTTTGAACGCGAGTGAAAAAATGTCAGGAAAAACATGTTCGCAGGGCGGACTCAGAACCTATTTCCCGCGCTTCCTGCCGACCCCGTAATGGACTCGACGAGATTTCAGCTCAGTTTTACTGCCTTGGGTCCTTCCTTGATTGCGAGAAATCGTGATGTCTGTACGGCTTTATGATTGAGAAGTACAGGGTTTAAAATCGTTTATTTTGTTTTATAAATAAATATCAATAACTTTTAAATCCAAGAAATCGAAAATGTTCGTACGACTTTATGATTGAGAAGTACAAGGTTTAAAATCGTTTAATTCGTTTTATAGACAAAATATAAATAACTTTAAAATCCGAGAAATCGTGATTGTCTGTACGACTTCATGATTGAGAATTACAGGGTTTAAAATTGTTTAATTTTTTTTATGAACAAATATTAATAATTTTTATCTTTAGCCACTGTCATAATGTTGGTAAAAAGAAATAGCTCAATAAGTTTGGCCCCCATAAACTGATTGTTATACCTAAATAAGATCTATAATTATGATAAATTACTTATATTTCCTCAAATTCCATTTATAAGTCAGGAGTTACATTTCTAAGTTATACTTACGCAAGTAACCTACGAATGTATTATTACCATTGACGTATATTCTATAGACACGAACGTCCGTATAAACTATTTGTTTAAAATCTTAACTAAAATGGCGACCGAAACGTCACTCTTATAACCTATTTATTCACTAAGCTGTCAATATTGACCATACTAAAGTCAATTTGAATGGATTGCAGTTCAATTCAGTTGAACACAGTGAATGTTCGAAACTCCAAATCTAGTACGTAGTACATATATATCGATGATAAATACAAAACGCCTGCCTACAAATAAATATCGCAACTAAAACCGAAACAAATACACGGGTATTTTTAATCGTAAAACCGTATAATGTTGTTGTTTTAAAGACCATATGTATGACCAATAAATAATATTTACGTTGGTTTCGGTGCGCTGCCGCCATAAATGTCAACGGGCGCGGCGAACGACACCGGCGGGAGCATAGTGTATCAGCTGTCGCGAGGGGCTG
Organism: Manduca sexta; assembly: GCF_014839805.1. Taxonomy (NCBI): domain Eukaryota; kingdom Metazoa; phylum Arthropoda; class Insecta; order Lepidoptera; family Sphingidae; genus Manduca; species Manduca sexta. Next base: position 13,231,974 of record NC_051136.1, read on the forward strand.
GCGCAAGTCGCAGGATAACTGCTGATAGACGGGCATTACATTCATAAGTTTTAATTTTTTATTGCTCTAAATGACGAGACGAGCTTGCCATTCGCCTGATGGTAAGCGATACGACCGCCCATAGTATAAACACGATCCAAACTTTCCAACACTTTGAATTACAAAGTATTGTTTGGTATTCCACTGCGCGCGCCATCCTGAGACATGCGATTTTAAGTCTTATTAGGTTCAGTAGTTACACTGGCTACAATGTCCTTCAAACCGGAACACAATAGTGATTACACACTTCTTAGCGGCAGAAATAGACATTGTGATGGTACCTACCAAGCCGGACTCTCACATATAAGAAAATAACAACTAGGCTATCCCTGCTCTTAATATAATATCAGGCCTGTATTATATTCTGTTCCACTATTGAGCACGGGCCTCCTCTACTACTGAGAGGGATTAGGCCTTAGTACACCACGCTGGCCTAGTGTGGATTGGTAGACTTTACACACCTTCGAAATTCCTATAGAGAACTTCTCAGGTGTACACGTTTCCTCACGATGTTTTCCTTCATTGTTAAAGCAAGCGATAATTCACAAAGAATACACACATCATTTTAGAAAAGTCGGAGGTGTTTGCTCTTGGGTTTTGAACCTGCGGACATTCCTCTACGGCAGTCCGTTCCACAACCAACTAAGCTATCGCCTTATTTACATAGTTAACTAAGTTTCACTTACAAAAAAAACACATTAAAAACCATCGCTTATGACTTAAACCGCGTTAATACCCGAAAAATTGTGAAAGACCAAAAATATTTCATTCTTTAAATAATGAAAACGTTCGGAAAATTTTTGCTGTTTATTACTTTTGTTTCTCCCTTTGTAGTAGTAGTACGTTGTCAGCTTGTTTGCCGGCACGGGAGGCGCGAATTCAAATGCTATCTACGCGAATACGGATTCTGAGGTGAACAACCTTACGAGTTAACGTTTTTATTGTTACAGATTTGTAGGTAAAAGGCCTTTTCTTGGATAGGTCTATCGTATGCGAAATTGTATTGTCATTTGAAGAAATATGAACGTAACCTCCTTGTTAATGTAATTTATGGTGACTGCATAGGTTTCTTCTAACAACAAAATACTGTATGTACGCTCTGTTTTCTTTCATGCTTCAACTCTTGTAATTCCTAATAAAAACTAACTCCGTTTATATATGATAATTTATTATTTTATCAATGTTTAATGTTCTATTTATGCTATTACTCTTTTGTTTTAGATGTAGAATATTGTTGCTAATGTGATAACTGATTATTAAGAGATCTGAGATCTAATATACCAAGGTGTGAGAAGTTCTTCATAGGATTTTTTAGAGTAAGTATATCAAGCCGCCAATCCACAGTCGGCCAGCGTAGTGGAGTAAGGCCTATTCCCTCTCAGTAGTAGGCCCGTGCCTAGCAGTGAGACAGTGTAAAATACTGGGCTGATAACAATATCAGGTATAAACCAGGTTGAGAAACATAGAGCGACGCTGTCATTACAAGCGAAACTAAATCGTTTTATCATTGAATAATTTACAAAATAGTAGGTTTTCATACGCCATACAACAAAAACAATTATATAACTAATTTCGGTGACATTAACTACAGTTCAACGTTCATACTAATTAACCAAATTAATCGTAACTAAGATTTACGTGCGGTAATAATTTAATTAAAAAAATCTTGAGTTTAGTATTTTTTTATCACAAAGACTTATCAGATTTTCCTAAAAACGAGCTTAAGCAAGTTTACACGTTACGACAGTGTCGTGACGATTTATCGGATCGTATTATGAAAAAATAAAAATAAAAAAACAAAAATAATCCCTGATTCTTGCCAAAAGATCTGAAAGAACACTTATTAAAGGAACTAGCTAGATAATAAAATTACACAAATACTCATATAAAAATTTGTCCTTATTCAGAAAGAGCCGGAAATATCTTCACACCCATATTTCAACACCTGGTAGTCACAAAAGCAACTTGTTTCGACAAGTTCCATTCTAAGAAGACAATATATTATGCAGTTATATTGGCCAGCAAAATTCAAGCGACTATCGAGGGACGCAACGTTTCTAGTAAATTTTATAATTTTGAGACTACAGTGTAATTACTAGCAGTATCAGCAACGGCAGCAGCAGCAACGGCATCTAGTATAATCAAATTTATGCTAATATACTTTCTTGTAACAAAAAATCATACCTAAATTATTTAACACCCTGAAAATCTTAGACATAATTTTATTTTATCGTGTTGTGTAAATCCGGCTCATTCTCAAGTAATGTACCCAACACTCATTACGTGTAGGCGATTAAGTTGGTTTTTGCTTGGCAAGTGGCCTTTTAATTACCGACTAACGTGTAATTACTTAGAGAGTACAGTGTGTAAGTAAATGACGGGCCATGAAGAAATCTGAAACAATTTTGGATGTATTTTGGAATTAAATATTACTTTATTTATTTACACTGTAATATAATAAACAGGTTAAAGAGTGTGACAAGTAAAAGTATGTAAGTAAAAGGGAGTATGTAACTAATGCTTTATATTTATATAAAAACGACCCTGTAGTGATAGGTAATTTATTTGTCTCCAAAATGTATAAGTAAAAGGGAATAAACTCATGCTGTATATTAAAACGGGTCTGAAATAACAGGTCATATATTAATGTCTGAGATTTTTTTTATTATCATATTCGGCTATTATGACGTTTACCAACAGACTGACAGTTAAAAACAAAAAAAAAATTTTATTAAAAAAAATCCAGTCAAATATAGAGCATCCTATTAGGACTCCAAATAGTCATACCAAGGCAAAGAAAAGCTTATTGCTGTCCGAAAAGCTCCCGAAAGTTCAGTGGCCCGACCGCAGCCGCCCAGACCGCTTTCACTTGTTCTATAAGCGTGCGGTTACGGCTCGTCTATCATTTGTTGCTAGCAATTTTAATTTACCATCCATTCACCTTCGGGCATCCTCAAAGAACCCCGTCTGTTTAGAACCAACGTACCGTGGCCCGAAACGGCTGCACACTATGTAAATGGGATATCTTCGTTTATCTAACAGGCCCTGGTGAATCAAATGTATATGTGGTTTCGTGTCATAAACTATTGGATTTTGCGAATAAAATATCATTAAGTCTATTAACGTCAAATATCCTAATTAACCAATTCTAATTTAGTCCATTGAAATGTTACATTTTTTAGGCCTTACCTTGCGTTTTTTAGAGGACGCAATTTTATTTTTTTGAAGTGTAGGGGGGTCAGTCTAAAGCTAAAACCAAGTTTGTGGGGTCGCCACCCTTGTCCCACGGCCGCCATCTTGAAAATAGGGGTTGAAATGGTTTTTACGATGTATCTCTTAAACTATTTATCTGACAAAAAATGTATAAACATTTTTGTTGCAAATTAAATTCTCTACAACTTTGGTCTAGTAACTTATGTCGTAGAACNATAAAATAAAAACTTATAAGCGAAAATGATAAGAAATTCAATGTTAAGCAATGTCCATTGCAACGTCATCACAACGTGTGTTTATAAGGTTCATAATACTTTTTTTGTACTCTCATTAATACCCAAATACCCAAGGGACCATTAGGGAACAAAAGAACATCTGCCTGCTATTATTATTATTATTTCTAACCTCTCTTATTGTAAGAATTGCTGATAATATTGTGTTAAGTTGTCGTTCAACTTATATCTTTTAGTTGTGCTTCATATTTTTGTACGTGCGGATGTATTTTATTCTGTTTTTAATTGTGAAGATGATTTCGAATGATTTTAGACACGATTTTAACTTTAGTGAAAACTACTTTTTTTTTATTAGCATTTTGACTTTTAAAAGTCAAAATACTAATAAAAAACTTACTTACGACAACTTCAACACAATATTATCAGCTATTCTTACAATAAGAGAGGTTAGAAATAATAATAATAATAGCAGGCAGATGTTCTTTTGTTCCCTAATGGTCCCTTGGGTATTTGGGTATTAATGAGAGTACAAAAAAAGTATTATGAACCTTATAAACATACGTTCTGATGACGTTGCAATGGACATTGCTTAACATTGAATTTCTTAACATTTTCGCTTATAACTTTTTTAATTTATAGTTCTACGACAAAAGTTACTAGACCAAATTTGTAGAGAATTTAATGTGCAACAAAAAATGTTTATACATTTTTTGTCAGATAAATAGTTTAAGAGATACATCGTAAAAACCATTTCAACCCCTATTTTCAAGATGGCGGCCGTGGGACAAGGGTGGCGACCCCACAAACTTGGTTTTAGCTTTAGACTGACCCCCCCTACACTTCAAAAAAATAAAATTGCGTCCTCTAAAAAACGCAACCCCAAATGTAACTTTTCAATGGACTAATTAAAATATCTCTTACGTTAGAATAAGCCAGAATATTCTACTTCAACGGAGTGCGACTTCAAACGATTTCCATCCGTCCAATAACAACCACTGAAACTCATTCCAACGACGTTCTAAATTTAAAATTTAAAAGAAATTCTAAACTGAAACCGCAATAGAAGCCAACGGTCATACGAAGGCATTACGGAATGGCACAGGTATACGTTTGCTTCCCTCCGTTTCCCTCCATTCCCCGCCTCTCCCCGTGCAGTTACATTTGAGACGTGTAAACTGGTGAATATTTGATGTCACGTGTTGTTTTAATATTACGTTGTAGAATTGAGAAGTTGCGTTGAAGTTCATGTAGTAGGGCGACTTGTTATTAATAATATGTTTTTCTTTAATTTGTGGTGAGCAATTGCAGTTAGGAATCGCATACTATGTTTGAAAAATATACCTAGTCATTGAAAATATCACCTTGGAAAAGCACGCAGAAAAAAACTTTTACTTTAAAAAAACATTATTCCTTCAAGATCAAAACAAGCTCGTGCTCAAGATAAAGGAAGTAACATTAGAAAAACAAGACATCACAGTCGCAAACAAAGATGTCGAAGAAAATACTTAGAAATAAACTGTATTAGTATTGAAATTAAACTAATTTTCGGATTCTATCGCGGTATTAGTGTTTTATTTTTTCCCGACGTTTCGAAGACTTTGCAGCCATCATGGTCACGGGGGTACTGAGGTGTTGTTCATCCGTAAAGTCAATTCGCGTAAACATAAGAAATCATTATGTATTAGTATTACTGTTGTTATTTTAACTGGAGCACCGCGCGACTGAGCAAGCCGATAGCATCAGAATAGGTGCATTTCTGGCAACACAGCCGTATTTATTTATTTATGTAAACTGCGCGGCACTGGGCTAACGATTGTTTTACATTTGAACAACCCCTTTTACTGTGTATTGGAGAGTTCACGATTATCGTAGTCTTGACATCTAGAGGATACGAATTTGATGTTTTGTTCTCAGTGGGTTGCTGAGATGATGTGGGACTTCTGAAGTGAGGTATCATTTATTAAGGCTAGTTATAGGGATGTGGAGTGATTTTAATTAGTTGCTCTGTGTCATGCGCTGTGTGCTAGAGGCCGGCAAATCTATTTCTACCAGCAGCATTATGAAAATAATATTTTGATTCGGTTTCAACGACATCTTAGTTACATTATGGACGTTACAGGGAATGATAATTCATAAAAAAAATATTCGTCGGATGAAGTACAACCTAAACGAATTAAAACGACAGTTGTATGTATAAAATTGTCTATTTGTCTTACTTTTATATGTAGTCAGGTTATAATTACTTGAAATAATTTTTTTATCTGCCGATTTAAAAATTGATGCTATATTGTATTTTATTGCAAGATTATTTTTCATTTGATGGCGGGGTAACCAATCCTCAATTTAACAAAAATAAGTACATAAATAACAACTAAGTACTAAAGTGGGCCGTATTGAGTGACTTGTAAACTACTATGGCCACTGAAATCTATCGGTCAATTGCGAGTGGTAGCAATTTTGTGGAATTATAATAGTTCAAACAGCTTTAGAGCTTGAACTTCTACTTTCCAGTTGGCAATTCTGTTGTACAAAGTAATGCAATTTAGCATTAATAGCTATGGATGTCTTTAACTTGTGGAAATATTTTTACCATCGATACGAAGTGAACGTATGTAATTTATTTTGAACAATGTAGGGGGAGGATATATACTTATATATTAATTTGTTTTAAAATATTCACGGTTATTAATTTTTTGGCCATGCGAGAAGAAAATATTTAAAATTATTTTGTTTAAAGTAATATACTTAATATTTTTTTTCAATTGTTAAATAAAAATTAAATACATTTTAATCAACTTATAGAGACATGGAGTTTATCAGTTTTTTAATACAATGCTGAAAATATTTTTGATAATATTTCAAAGGCTAACACAAAGTGATATTAAACTCAATACATTTTTGAGTGAGTAAAACAAAAAGACAACAATGATTTTATTTCGAAATTGCTAGCATTTTTACAACGCACAAAACATTTAATAAGAAATATGAATGTCACTTGTGCAACGTGTTCAACACCCACGATGGCACACCGTGTGGCGGACAAAAGAAATAGCGCATTTTATTTTTTGCTTTCACTTAGAGCATTTAAGGGCAGACAACGTTACTGAGGTGTCGTACAGTTTCTTTAATTTAAATGTACGATGTTATAGACTGACCGGGAAAGTAAAGAATCTGCTTTGGAACCTTTTGCATTTACGTTTCAAACTTAACGTTTTTAGTACAAGAAATTAGTTCAATATATTGCCACAAGATGGCGAGGTTTTTTAATTTCCTAATCAAGTTCTACCTATTTGTATGTAGAAACACAGACGAGACAGAAGGCTTATAACATGTTTTAAAATAAATAAAAAAAGCAGAATAAATTCCGAGTTTGTTTGTAATTAATACTCTGTGGAATTCTCAAACGATTCAATTTTTTTACCGGTAAATTACGCTACGCTTTTCTTTTTAACAAAGCTTTTAGTTTATTTTGATTTACTAACTTTGATTTCGGTTTTTAGCTCATCAATATAAGATTCTGGTTTTTATTTCCAACATCAGCTTTTATTATGAATTGATTAAGTAAAAGAAACAGCTAAAGTAATAGCCATATCAATTGCCACAACACCAACGTCGCTAAAGTAAAAGCCATAAGGTTATATAGGTAATTTAAGTAACACTAACATTGTCACTTCCAATTAATAAATTAGCTGTTAAACGAAGATGCAATAAATATATAATTCGCGATCATTTATAAAATTAATGAAAAGCCGACCTAAATCAAAACAAACTTAGATAATCACTTAAACACGAACATCTGAAAGCATCGTAGGTTTTTAATATATCGAACCTTTGAAGTCGGCGCACGGCATTAATATTGCATGAGAGTACTCCTTCGAGCCGAAGTCCGCAGCGACAAAATAACCGATTTTTGAAACGTCCGCCCCAGGTGCCTTTGCAGATATCCTGACCGTTAGAACGAATTCAAAGAGTATTGCAATCGAAATATTTTAGAAGCATTTCTAATAGAGTGATGGAATGCAACATGCTGATGAAAATGGCTGGATTCGTAAGGACATGATGTAAAGTCGTAACTATTAATTGAAAGTATCTATGCACTAGGCTGGTTAGAAATACTCGTCTATTATAACGCTGATGCGGCGATAGCCTACGTATGGAACGAACTCAACACTCCTCTGACTTTTCTAAAGTTATGTGTGTATGCTTGGTGAATTATCGCTTGCTTTAATGGTGAAGGAAAATATTGTTAGGAAATCTGCATTCCTGAAAAGTTCTTTATAGAAATTTCGAGGATGTGTGAAGTCTACTAATCAGCATTAGTAGTGGCCTAAGGCCTAAACACTCTCAGTAGTAGTGGAGGTCCGTGCCAAGCAGTGAGCCAGTATATAACACAGGGCTGATATTATTATTATTTTATTATATAATACTGACAGTTGCTGAAATTATTAAAGCGTTTATCAGAAAAAATGCTGATAGCGTCTGCGTAACGCCTAAAATTGAAATGTAAAGCTACATGTGAAAATAATGCACAATACTACTAAAACCTTCCTCGAAGCCTCAAACATCAAACGTCAAACCTTCCTTTCTTCCTTTTTATTGCATCAACAAATCTAATTTATTATTATTAATAATGTTTTTAAGTTTAGTGGCATGACTATAATTGATTGCAGGATGATATTGAGCAGAAAAATCCAATATCACTTTGCCCGGCCCACGATTCAAACGAGAAACCTTAACGCGGTAGTCGTAACGCGCACACAATACCACCTCCACCGAAGCAATCTAACTAGTACCAATCATTTCGATATTAACATGCAATAATTAACTATTATACCTTAATTCTCATTACAAATGCTAAATAAATAAACTGTAGCTAAATTTTAAGCGGTTTTCTCTATGCCATATTCGTAGTTAAATTATTGGTAATCGGCTAAACGACAATTAGGTTATGAATAACCAAATTGTTTATGCATTTGGTAAATTAAAGGAATAAACCGAAGCGAATACCAGGTGAAAACACTGAATGAATTTAGATTCAATTATCCCCTTCAATCTCGATCAACTCTTTCAAATACTGACAAGAAGCTACAAATAAAATACATAAGAAAATAAACACTACAAAATGAAACAATATCACAAATCCAAAAACAAAGCAACAAGACGCCGCGCTTTAAAACTAATTTCATCGTAAATCCTCAAATATCTCTGTGTGTGGAGACGCCAAACACGTAAACGGAGATTTCGCTGAGGATCGGGAATCAATTCCTGCGATCGGAACACTCGACGCGCCATGAATAACCTAATCTCCGGTAGCCTTTCAATTATTTAACGTAGCGAGGGATTTTGGACCTTGATGCGTTGTGTTAGCGATCCCTTGGGTGTTATAAGTGATTTTTGATTTTTTTTGTTCCGAGGATGATTGTGGTTTCTGTATACCTCATTCGTGGTTGGATACATTTTTTAGTTTCTTCAATTAGGTTTTTTGTAGCATGTAGCTGTTACATTGATCTGGTGACAGTCTATGTGGACAGGGGACTGAGAGGTCCTGAGTTCGAACCTTATATTAGATAAAATTTAGTATCAATTTTGTAAGAGGCGATGTTAGGAGAGTAGTTTTCCCGAAACATTAAGTCAAATCTCTTTGAAATCCAACCAGAGACCTGGCACGTAATCCCGGATTAACAATAAATATTTTACCATAACAGTGAAGTACTTTCGACGTTCATTTGAAGACTAACATCTTCAAACTTTGGAACCCAGAAGAGTTATTTCAACTGTTAATCGGAATTCTGCGTTTAGTGCTTAGTTAATAGTCAGAAAGTGTACTAGATATAATTGTTCCCAATTAATATCCAATATCAGGTTTTAGTGGATCTGTTAAAAGATTTGTCGGGAACAAAACCAACAGAGAGGTTAGAGGAAATGAGACTGGCTTTTTACACTTCTTAAATACCAACATAGACCACCAAAAGCTAAAATTTAAAAAGATTTTGTGTAATTGTCAAATGTAGGCAGATATTGTAAGTTTAACTTTTCTCAGTCTGCCCCCCTCCGCCTTACCAGGAAGACTGCAAAGTCCTCGAAAGGTTGGGAGAAAATTATAATATAAAAACCGCAATAAAATCGGAAAAGATGTTTTATTTTAATGTCTAACATTCGCGTAAACATAAGAAATCATTATACCTACATAGTTCTGAATTATTTATTATTATGTACAGATATGAGACTTTCCAACCGCATTATTGCCACATTATCAGTACTAAATGCCGATCAAATTACATAATCGGCTTACGAATCACAACAGCGCCATGTTTTCAACTCAATTGATGTAAACATAATTAATTTCAGATGTGTCACGAGACGTTTACAAATTGCGGAGCTGGTAATACATATATTAATTCATATTTCAGCTTCGATATACTTTAATACCTATAAAGAACAGTTGGATGTTTTAATCATAGCAATTCTCATTATTGATGGCAGTAGGATCGGAGTAATTATGTATTTTATCATTTTACTCTTCATCGATGATGTGCAAAGTAATGTTGAAGGGCGAAATTTTTCAAAAGGTAACCCGAGGAAAAAACATTGCCTTAGTTAACATATCGCGGCCAATTTAATAGAAAACAAATAAGCCAACCTTAATAAACCTAAAAAGGAAGCCGTTAGGAATCGAGTTGTATGGACGTTTCACCACTGGTGCAAATGGACTTAATGTTAAAGGGAATTTCTAACAGCAACCTCGATTCTATGTTCTCCTTCATTTATTAATAGGTTGCTAGTAAATTAAGTTATAAGAAGCGGCGATAGCCTAGTTGGTTGTGGAACGGACTGCCGAGACGAATGTCCGCAGGTTCAAATACCAAGGGCACACACCTCTGACTTTTCTAAAAAAAATATGTGTGTATTCTTTATGAATATAGCTTGCTTTAACGGCGAGAGAAAACATCGTGAGGAAACCTGCATACCTGAGAAATTCTCTATTAGGAATTTTCGAGGGTGTGTGAAGTCTATTAACCCGCACTAGGCCAGCGTGGTGGACTAAGGCCTAATCCCTCTCAGTAGTAACGAACGCCCGTGCCCAACATTGGAACGGTATATAATACAGGGCTGATATTATTATTTTAAGTTAACAGCCAGTGGATTACCAAAGTGTTGCTCGTCTATAAGGTCGTTATTTGACGCTTATATTGGTTTTGTTGTTAAATTTTAGTCAATACACAGGAGCACTTTCTGTTCCTTCACTCTCATAGTCCGGTGAGACGACAGGTTGAGGACCAGAGAAAGACCGGGCAAAAGACTAGCAGCTTTACATGCCATGATCTCGTCTGCCGAGTCAATTCGGCTTGGCAATTCTGCAGCGACATTTACAAAAGTAAGCGAACTACACATACACTCCTTTCAATCCCGAAAGTGAAGTGCAAATTAAACCCACTTTTGGCCGTATGTATTCCGTCCCATGATGTGATAGGAAGCGCGCGTAACACCATATTAGGCGCATATTCTAGATTCCAGGCTGATATTGAACAAAATAATCCTATATCACTTTGCCTGACTTAGGATTCGAACCCGAGACATCACAGCGAAGGCGTACCTTACACGCAATACAACTATACTACCGGGGCACACAGACATAAAACAAATATTGCGGATTTTAGTTTCCATATTAAGATACATAAATGTACACTAATATTATAATCTTTGGAACAACTAAATGGATGAACAATCGTTTACTAATAGCTATATTGCTTCTGAGTGCTATAGGCTACTGTTTATCCCAGCAAAATATAAAGCGGGATTTTTTCACGCAAGCGAAGATGCTGTCAATACCTAGGTACTGATAAAGTTAATAATATTCCTTTACCATTAATTTCACAGGCGAGAAAGTGCAACATATCCATACCGTAATGTTTCACCATTGTCTTCCTCACATCATTCACAGTTACGATGAAATAATTGAAACAAAAGTGGATATTTCAATTTCCCGTACGGTTCAATATATTCCCAATATGCAAGCGTCAATTTCTTGTACCTGCATTAACTGGACAGTGGATTTCAGTTGATATTTCATGACTGGATTGTGACATTTATTTCTGAGGATTTTAAGGATACGTTTCCATTAAACTATGTAGAATATTTACTTAACGATAACCTTTTCTCGTGATTTGATCGCGTGAAAAATCTACTATCGGATATTTACATGCTGCATTTTAAAAGCACTGATATGTTTAACTTGATTACAGTCAGTACAATTACTAGCCATTATGCATTGAATACCATGCATTGCTTCCTAAAATAATTTACGAATCTTATTCTAAGGCCTAAAACCCTCTCAGTAATAGAGGAGGCCCGTGCTCAGCAGTGGACAGTATATAAAGGGCTAGTATTGTAATTATCTGCGGATAATGTAGATTTTATGCTATTCTAGTTTAATATATAGAAGCAACTTCATAGATTACCTACATCATCATCATCAGCTACATAAAGGCCACTGCTGAACATAGGCCTCCCCTAAAGATTTCAAGACGGGTCTGTCACAAGCTACATCCAGCGTGTTCCTGCTACCTTTATCAAGTCGTCTGTCCACCTTGCAAGTAGACGTCCAACGCTGCGCTACCGATACGTGGTCTCAACACAGGAACATTTTAACCCCTTTAGCAATTAGTTTTGCGAACTATGAGACTTACCTGATGATACTTTAGCTTGCTAATTCCCTGAGCTATGTCAATAACTTTGGTTCTTTTACGGATCTACACATTTCTAATTTAATCGTGTAGAGAAACACCGAGTATATCTCTAATAACAACCTACATCCCATTTTATAAATGGTATAATCCAAAGCAACCAAACTATATAGTAGTACGCACTATAAATGCCAATACCTTAGATTTGTGGTGCGCCGATGTCTCGCCAGTGGAATAACATGAGGCCGCAGATTAAATGCCCTACCAAGAGTATGTACCAATGCAATTGTAGCATGCCAATACTGTTGTGGTTTCCCATGTGGATGTGGATGTTGGAATGGAATATTGCTTGATGGCTTGGATTCTTAGATAATGTCTTAAAAGAACTGATCTTCATTTCATCAGTAAGCGTTATGCAAGTGAAAATGGAATGCTCTGGTTGCTGCTAGCAATTTTTATCCATCTAAAAGTTACTCCGACCTGAATGTTTAAATAGCAAATAGAACATTCAACGGATTTTTTTTTTTTTTTTTTTTTTTTCTTTATTGTTTAAAGGGAGTTTTGTCATATTTGACGATGTCACTCCCGTAAATCAATACAACATATTAATTACAATCATTCAGCATTCAATCTGGAAGAAATGTAAATCTTAGCCATTCTTATCGCTTTATCAGAATTTGGTAAAGCTAAAATGCTGTTACACGTACCCACATTGCTACAATTATTGAAAAAATCATTACGTTCATTTTCGCTTCGAACACATTCTATTAAGGCATGATGAACATCCTCAATTTTTGGGCAGTTCGAACAATTCGGAGACTCAGACTTACCCATTAGATATTTAAATTTGTTTCCGGGGATGTGACCAGAACGTAGTCTGAATAATATTACTACATACTTCCGATTTATATCTACCAGTTCAAACCATAGGCAACGAGGCACCTGACATTGAATAGTTTTATACCATATTCCCTTAGATAATGAACGCTCATCAAAGTACTCTTGCCACAATTTAAAACAATTCTCTTTTGCGTATCTTAGCACTTCATTGTATAGAGGAAGACCGAAATATGGTATACCTTCATACATAGCTTGTTTCGCTGCTAAGTCAGCTGCCTCGTTGCCCATGATTCCGGCATGCGATGGGATCCATTGGAAAATCACCTGTTTATCTGCTGCATTGAGCTTACCTATAAGGTCCAAAATATTGAAGGCAATCGGATATCCTCGAAGATTCGAGGATAATCGAGCCAAATGTTGAAGTGCACTCTTTGAATCACAAAAAAGGACAAACCTGCGGCTGTTTAAAGATAGCGTATATGAAAGACATTCAGAGATTGCCACCAACTCATTGTGCATAACAGAAAAGTCGGAATCCGTTTTAAACTTGACTCGCAAATTTGACTGAGGATCAAAGAATGCGGCTCCTGAAGCATTTACATCTTTAGATCCGTCGGTAAAAGTTGGTAATATGACTGGTATTTATTATTAATCAGTATTCTGAGATGTGTGTTTAATTCCATTTGGTTACAATATCTTTTAGCAGTGTTAACACCTTCAATTGAGCATATAATATTTTCAGAAGGGTCTAAGCTACTTATCCAGGTATTCCATGAATATATATCAAGCTTTGGACGCGTGTGTATAGCGTATGATTTATAAGTTCTATGAGTCTCAATCATCAAAGGTGTCTTTTTCCTTCTCCAATACGTACTATTATCAAAAATTCTATTTAAATTATCCAGGGTATTTATGGTCTCATTGTTACTCAACGCTCTCGACCTGAGCCAGAACTTTCCAGCTAAATAGTTCCTGCGGATGCATAATGGCTGTACTCCCAATTCAGCTTCCATGACATGGATTGGTGTCGTTCTGATGAAGCCTCCAATTATCCTCAATGCTTGATTTTGCACCTTATCAAGTTTAATTAAATGATATTGTGGGCTGTTATCATACAGAAAGCTACCATAATCCAGTCTACTACGAATAATTGCTATGTATAACCTTCTAAGGTGTTTTGGGTGGATACCCCATTTGGACCCTGCAAGGACTTTAAAGATATTAAGAAATTTAAGAGTCTTATTTCGTAAATAATCAATGTGATGATTCCACTTCAAATTTCTGTCTAGCAACATGCCCAAGTATTTGACAGAGTTAGCCTGTTCAATCGCATAGTTTTTAACGTAAATGCTACCATTATTAAAACGCAAACCTCTACTAAACACACAAGTTTTAGTTTTTCGTAATGAAATTGTTAAACCTATTTCATCAATCATACAGCTGAAAATATTTAATGCATTTTGGACATCACTCATTGCTTGGGATATTACTTTATTTGAAGTGTAGAGTAAAAAGTCATCTGCATATTGTGACACATATGTATTATAATTTTTAACTTTCCTACATATCTTGATTGTCGCGGCATTAAATAGTAAAGGGGATAAGGGATCACCTTGAGCTAAGCCAGTACCAGTTGTACGCCGAAGTATATCGCCATTATCTAAATGAATTGACAAATGTCTTATATTTAAAAAATTCCATAAATATTTACATAACTTGGATCCTATACCAAGACTATCTAAAATTGACAACAAAGCTGGAACATCTACGTTGTTATAGGCACTTTCTAAATCTATAAAGCAACCTACCGTCGACGATCCCTTAGTAAAGCCACATTGTATATGATTAATTAACCTAGATAAGTTATCCATGGTCGATTTGGACCTTCTAAATCCAATAGTGTCTTTGGAAAACAAATTATTTGTTTCGAAAAACCATTCAAGCCGCCGGCTAATTATAAGATGGAAAATTTTACAAGGGCATGAAAGTAATGCAATCGGACGCATATTTTTAGCAATAGTATTATCGGAGCCTGGTTTCGGAATGGGGATTATTTTAATATTTTTCCATTGTTCAGGAACAAAACCAGACTCAAAAATCTTATTGTATAATTGTGTTAAGATTTCTTTCCCTGCCTGTGGTAGATTGTCGATCATTGAATAGGAAATATTGTCCTCACCAGGTGCAGTATCAGAATGTTTTATGCAATTTTTAAGTTCTTTGGTAGAAATAGGTATACATAAATTAATATTTTCTGAAAAGAAATTCGGCGCCATAGGTGAAACATGATCTGGTGTTAAGCTATTTAACAATGATTTGGCTCCATCCTGATCTATGATTAGTTTGGGGGTTTTGTAGCCCTTAAGCCATTTCATGCGACGCCACATTTCTGGTGACGATGTGCTGCTGTCGATGTTATCACAAAATCTTTGAAATGATATAATTTTACTTCGCCGAATAGCCAACTGTGCAGTACTAACTTTGCATCTTAAAGTGCCTAAATTATCGGGGGTAGGGTTTCGTCTAAAGTTTCTGAGAGCTAGACGACGTTCAGCAACTAATCGAGATAGGTCTTGAGACCAATAGGACTTCGGTAAAAAATTTTTGGTATTAAGAGGACTATTAACATTTCTGATATCAGGGATATGATTATTAGCAGCTTTATTAATGATTTCAATGAATTTGTCATACGTTTGTTGGATCTCTGAGTGAAATGTGAAATTAGCTAATAGATCTTCTATCATCTGTCTGTATCCTGGCCAATTGGCCTTTTTAAAATTTCTACGTGAAGTAGTACTAGTAGGTTTTTTAATGTCAGTGCTAATCTTTATAAATAGATGGTCGCTTCCTAAGGCTTCATTCATTACTTTCCAGTTGAATTTTAAAGAGATATCGTCTGAAACTAACGTTAGATCTGGCGATGTTTTATGTACAGAGCCATTAACTATCTTGATCCTTGTATAACTGCCATCATTTAATTGAATGAAGCTAGAATCCATCAACGCATCAAATATTTGTCCACCTCTAGTATTTAACTTAGATGACCAAAGAGTATGGTGCCCATTTAGATCACCAGCAATAATAGTTTTCGATGATATATGTGAAAAAAGCTCATCCCAATCTCTGGTGTACGTACTAGCAGACGGAGGACAATACACAGAAAAAACATATTTTACGTGGGCGCAATTTGTAATTTTAACACATATAACCTCAATACTAGGGTTAGCTAGGTTGAAAATCTTTTGCTGTGAACGTAATGAGTAATGTGTCAACACTGCTACGCCGCCATACCCGTCATTCCTATCCAATCTAAATATGTTATAGCCCCCTATACGATAATTACTATTTGTGTCTAACCAGGTTTCACTAATTATAGCAATGTGGGCTTTTTCTTGATTTAGGAGTAATTCAAATTCCACGCTTTTGGGACGTAAACTTTGCGCGTTCCATTGTAATATATTTATAGTATTATGTGAAATATTATTATCCATATTTGAACATAAAATTTAGACAAGGCCAGTCCGAAAAATAGTTTGCTACAAAAGATAACATTTCTTCCAGTATAATTGTTAAACAAATCTTAAATTTTCCTTCCCAAGTTATTTCTTCATTCAACAATGTTTGTTTTAACTTATCAAAAAATAGTTTCCAATTAATTTTCTCTTTCTTCTTTTTGGTCTCCTCTATCATCGGTGATTCTTCCCGTCGGGTTTGACTGCAGCCTGGATTTTCACTAACTTTTGATAAAATATCTAAATTAGTTATTTCTCTGTCCGTTGAACTATTCGAAGTAATTTTGTTTTTAACTTTCTTGCTGATTCTTTTATCTGATTGCTTAATAGTCACAGCAGCATATGAAGATAAGTTCGGCCGGATTTTATTAGTATCTTCCACTATAGTTTCTTCTTCTTTATCTTTTACGTTTTGAGTTAATTCCGGGAAGTCTTTATGTTGATAAATTGGCGGCGAAGGGGGAGTATATATTGTAAGGGCTTTTTTATACGAACAATTAAACTCGGCCATAAGTTCTCTAATACGTTTTTCTTTTATATATATAGGACATGTTTTAGCAAGTGCCATATGATTACCACCACAGTTACTGCATGTGTATGAGGTTTTTCACAATTTGTATGGTGATCTCCACATTTTGGACACACCGCTCTATTTGAAGGGCACATTTTTAAAGAGTGGCCGTACCTCCAGCAGTGGGAACACTGAGTCACTGGGTATACATACGGACTGACGCTGATTCTGGTATCAAAAATATATATATAGGAAGGTAGTGATGATCCCTTAAAGCCAATTCTTACAGATTCACCAGGTTCCCATTGACCGTTTAAACTGTTTCTTCGTTTTAATCTTTTGACGGCTATAATATTGAAATCACACGTTAAAGCCTCCCCTATCTCTTCTTCGCTTAAACCAAGATCAATGTTTTTAATAACTCCAAATGATTGGTTAATTTCAAAAGTTTTATGGCATTTACGTCCATTTTCGTTAAAACATTTAGAATTTAGCAACTTTTCAGCACTATCTTCTTTACTAAAATGAAGTATCACTTTATAGGGGTTTAAATATTTTACTTTAATTATGTCCTGAATATTTTCAGATTTTAAGGTTTTGCTAACATAAATTGTTTTGGCAGCTTGTCCGTGCTTGAAATACATATTTCCATAAAATCCTCTCTTACCCTTGTTGAGTCGTCAACGTCTATTGACCGAGCGAAGCGTTTGCCCTTCCTCTCCCCACAGTAGTCCATACTTCTTCTTGATCTAATCCCCGGTTTCGTTTGTGAGGTCTTCTTCCAAAATCATCATATTTAGAAAAATTATCCTCTATATTCATCTCCATGCTATCAATACTTCCATTGCTTCTTGTCATCTCACTATAACAGTTCATAAAAATATTTCCACTATCGGACTCTTCCCGTACAGAATTTTCAATCGAATTATTCATCAGGAGGTAGTTGTAAACGCATGATGAACAACGCGATACAAAGGATAGTGCGACTGCGTGCGTAAACAACTCAAACCGGTTTAGTTGAACAATAGACGCGTCCTACGTAAACCAGCGTCCGCGCGCAACTGAACATTCAACGGATTTAACAAAATATGTTTTATCTTTAACCAGTCGGATTCCATTTCGGCTATTCGATACAGCATGATTGTGCATTTAGAAATACAAAAACAACCCGAACAGTGAACAAAGGCTTCAGCAGAGTGGGTCCAAACAATACATCGGGCAATGTCATGGAATCAATGCAGGAATTACAATGAATAATGTTCGAATTCAACTTTCGCTTATGAAAGTTCCTACTTCGCTGAACAAACATTTAATTTCACTGTTATGTACAGTCGCGTTCGGAATATGTTGATTCATATTTGAATAGGTTTATGAATCTCCAAATTCGATTGTGTATTTTTGTGGTATATTAATCTATACTCTATAGGTATATACTTTTATATAAAGCTGAAGAATTTGTTAGTGTGAACGCACTAATCTCAGGAACTACTGATTCAAATTGAAAAAATATTTTACTGTTGGATAGACTATTTATGGACTAACTCCCTTATTCATAGACGTTTTTTATCTAAGGACGGAGTAAGGCTGTGATAACAAGTTTGTTTCTCAGTGCTGACGGCATGGCAGCCTTCGCAATGCGTAGACATATGGCCGTTGTGGTTGGCTAATATTGAGATACCACAATATTATTATTAGATAAAAAAAACCTCTATGAATAAGGGGATAAGGCTTTATAATGTCACGCTATGACCAATAGGGGCGGAGCATCAATGAAAATGTTATAAAAATAGGGAAAATTTATTTCTTTTGAAACGGTTAGTTACACAGCAATCATGTATCTAACAATTGTTCCTGTTAAAGAGTTCTACAAATATTATACAAACCAAATCCCGAGTCACATCAATATGCCTGTCTGAACACGTTAAACTCAAAAATACATATTTGGTATGATGATTGAGACTTTGGAAAGGACAAAGGCTACTTTTTATCCCAGGAAACTCTTGCACACAGGCGAAGCCGCGAGCCATAGTTAACTCATAAGAAGGCTACATGTTAATTCAGAACTTGTTCAATTTGCTATGTGGATGTCTAAATTGTAGCTGTGTATCATAAGTTAGAAGTAGGGTTATTGAAGGCCAACGAGCAGATTGCTTGATGATGCGTTACCACTAGCAAACATTAGCACCATCACTGACAGGTATATAATTGCATTGTCATTAGGATGGAGAGGAATATTTTGAGAAGCTAATATGAAATATAACAACGTATAGGAAGATTGTCACTTCACGCTAATTTTCTATTAGTTGGTGGTATGGGGTCCAATAAAATGTCGACTGACGAGAGATGATTGCCCCGCGATACAATTTTACCAGCCTATTGGAAGCAGATATAGGTACACAGGCTGATCTTCACTTACATGTGCCACTATGTCGGGTTTCAACACTTTGTGTACGGTGGTTGCTATCCAAGCTGATATAAAATATATCCTTCCACCAACAAATAAGCTCGTGATGAATAGCGAAACGGAGTTCTTAGAAGAATATTCCATCTTTTAACGCTTTCCATAAGCGCATTTTAGACTATCGTTTCTAGAAATCAATCGAAAACCTATGACACTAAACCAATGAAACCACACTGAACGGTAGTCTGTACAAACATTTTACACATTTACCATAACAATGTACGTTTCTGTTATTGTGTACACACGCACGCCTGTTCAGAACAATTCGCTTTGTACACAATTCGCGAACGACTGTACAAACGTTGTCTCATTACAAATTCACAAACTTTCAAACAATGTACCAAAATTATTTCCAATTTAAATCCTTGTAGGTAAAAGTTAATCTTGATTCATATTAATAGAGCATGCTGTCTCTTTCCCACACATTTTGCCCTTTCGTTTGAATTTTAATTTTGTGACTACGTTTTGCCGTGGCACTGCTTGCCCTAAACTTGTTTTCTAGGATTTTCAGGGTAAATTACTCTGTGGAACAATGTCTGTCATCGAAAATGAAAATCAGTAAAATAATTTTCAAGATTACATCGGATGCTAAACAAAAGGAAAAGAGCTCATTTAAAAATTAGAGATAAACAAAACAATTTTATTTACTTATATGTAGATAAATCGTGTTAAGAGTAAACACCATTAGCTTCCGACATAAATTTCTGGCAAATAACATAACTGGTTTGTTTATCTACAGCTTGTATTATACCTCTCCTTTTTTATTATCTGAAGGTTATAAATTGATAAATCAATTAACTGAAATTATTAATAAATATGAACGTTTTCCTAGTATTGATGATTAAGAAATTAAATTGAGTATACATCTTTTGCTTATTTTATACCATAACTTAAGCAAGCGAGAAGTGATTCATTTTGCCGAATAGCTTTCCAGAAGGGTGTATATGAAAATTCAATTGACGCTCAGTGGAATATCAAACAATACTTTGTAATTCAAAGTGTTGTATGGTGTTTCTACTGTTTATGGGCGGTCTTATCGCTTACCATCAGGCGAACGGCAAGCTCATCTCGTCATTCAAAGGAAAAAAAAAAGAAACACTTGCGTTTTTTAACTTTCACCGCAATACTCACACCAGTGGATACAAACGACTGCCATACTATACGATCTGATTATACTTTAAAAAACAAAATTTTGTAAGAAACAACAGTTTGAAACCTTTCAATACCCTCTGCCAACTTTAATTACTCCAATTGTCTCAACACGAGGTAAACTATAAATAGACAAGCCGAGAATTCACGAGATCTAGGAATGGGGGGTGTTTTTCTAAGCGGAGACAGCAATATCGTCTTAATTAACGCGCGACAAACATTTGCACTGCACTCAGTTCAAATGAAACCAGCAATCGGGGCCATTACTACTGCTGGATAAATAACTGGCCGGGAAACGTTCGTGTATTATTGGATTCCTCCAAGTGTGAAATGATTGGAGCGGTCTGAAGGATGCCACACATCAACAATGCGTTATAGGAACGCTAAATGATGGAAAGAATGACCTCTTGGAACAACACGTTCCATCACAATGATAAAGTTTATTTATACAAATTATAGGTATCAAATTCTCTAACGGGATTTCCACTCCAGCCTGTCTGTATCGTAAACATCGATTTTAAGTTCACATGTGTATTTTAATATATCCTAAGTAAAAATAATTATTACTTAATTTAAAGTATAGATGTGTGTGTAATGCTATGTTTGTATAATATTATGAAATTATAATTTAATCATGCTTTCAACTAGTTTTCGAATCTTAACGCGGTTTTTTTACTTTTATTTGTTTCCCGACGTTTCGAATACTGCAGCCTACTTAAATTATATTTTTAATTTAGCTAATTTTTACTAGTGATGCTGCCTTCATAATCAAAATAGAATATAATGCGCTTTGTAGTTCGGTTTTCTTGAGTAAACGCAAAACGTAAGAACTTGGGCTGGCCATATGCATTCACTTCCTGCCATTCATTTTTTCTAGTTTCAACCTACAAATAATTTTATTTTACCATAGAAATGTAAATTAGCGTAAAAGCCCCTAAACCGCACTTTCAATTAAAAACCGCTGAGTGAGTCAAACTTTCTCGTAAACCAAACCGAATGGAATCATGTTAGCGGCAAATATTTTGATAGTTTCCATTTTGGATTAGTACCCACAGAATAACTAATTCTAGACTTCCGTTGAGAATATAAAATCAATTGCGACACACGGTTATGTTGTACAACAAATAAAATATATTTAATAATGGCAATATTATATCATACATTAACCAGTGAGCAGGTCAGTGGAACAGACTGCCGAGACAAATGTCCGCAGATTCAAAATCCAAGGGGACGCACCTCTGGCTTTATAGTTATGTGTGTATTCTTTGTAAATTATCGCTTGCTTTAACGGTGAAGGAAAAGTTCATAAAGAACCCTCCATACTTGAGAAGTTCTCTATAAATTTTGAAGGTCTGTAAAGTCAGCCAATCTGCACTAGGCTGGAATGGGGACTAAGACCTAATCCTTCTCAAAGAGGAGACCCGTACCCAGCAATGGGGCAGTAAATAATACTGGGTTGATATTACATTTATATCATGTAAATATTCTTTTACACAAATGTATAGAAGTTTATCAAAACATCAACAAAAATCCTGTGAACATCAGTACTTTATTACGCAAAAAAATATACACGCGAGCTTAACCGGGAATAAAATGTATTTTCAAAAAATCCGCCACCCTTCCCCTCTCTGAGTCGCACCCGAGAGTCTAGTGGGTAATTAGGCAAATCTAGGCGGCGAGTCGGCTCCTAACAATGCCTTTGATTAGTGGATTACTAGTTGGAAGCAGTTTCGGTGAGTATTTCCGGCCACCTGACATACATTCACGGTTTCCACTGCGGTCATTATCTAATTGTTTAATTGGTTTTAGCGCCGGTAAGAAATTGTATTCTTGAGGTTAACTTTTTGACAGTTAAAGTTTAGAAGAAGTGGAAATCTACAGAATCTTGGCAATTCTAACTAGATTAGAAGTAACTTGACCATTTTAAAATTAGGGGGTATAATAATTGTCATTACTATTCTGATATTACGTTCAGTTAAGAAGACCTTGGCACACACACTTCACGCATTTATCACCGAAGGGGTATACAGAGGCGCAACCTGGGCACCCACTTTTCGCCAAGTGTGTTCCGTCCCATGATGTGATAGGGAGCGAGCCGAACGCCATATCGGGTACAAATTCCAGACTCCGGGCTGATTAGTCTTGTTGACGATGAGCCAGTACTCAATCGGTTAAAATTTAAAAAGGCGTTATAAGAAAAATATTTATTCACATACGACGAAAAACTCTCAAGTGACAAATAAGTACATAAAAAAAACATTTTATCGAGGGATCGCAATTAAAATAATTAAAAACAAAACTAAATTTTACTAAAAAGTATTTGCATCGTCAACACTTGTTTTAAATGTGTCAAGATCTTAATTATTACAAATATTGGTTGTATTGCTACAGCTTGCGTAGTCATGGCGTGTATCATCTGACGCAATAGGTTTTTTTAATTAAGAGTTGTAGATGATACATAAGCAGTCTTCTGGTGGCACGCTAAATTTGAGGTAATTAGCACAATCGGCCTTATCACGTTAGCATCTATTGAAGTTTGTCGTCGAACGAATGTTCCATAAAATATCCTATGTGATACTAATGGAAATGCCATGCTCTTCTCCTTTCACGTGCCATATTGTAGTTTGTTATAATAATAAGTTATCTATGTGTGTGATAATGCGCCATTTTTAAAAGCCGAGTGCAGTACAAGTTCCGTACATGCAAATTTTTACTTGAATACCATTGATCTGACGAGTGACGTATATCTACATATATATAATTATGTGATACCACTATAAACACTGTTGTAAGTTCACTATTCTGAAGGTGACGCGAGTTTGCGTAAATAAGTGTTTAACATAATACACGTTTATACAGTAAACAGATCCCAACACAATAACCTGAGTTTAAAGCTAAAAAGATGTAATTTCGCCTGTTTATGTTACGCCTCCGAACACCCATGGTACAGACCGGAACAGTAAAGCAACTTTATTATTACCTTTTTAAATATATGCCAAAATATATTCGAATTTTCATTATCGAATCGTAAGGTCACCTTATCGCTCTTTCAAGCTGATTGCAGAAAGAATATGGCTCAAGTAATATGACTGGTATGTAAATGTGCATGTAAACTATGAAAGTGACTAGTGATAATAAAAATTTTCAAAATTCATGACCGACATGAGAACCAACCTCATGATTTCTTTGTCTACAGAAAGAGGCAGCTGATATTCCAGAACACAATTCATATATTTCAATGCAAATCTCTTTCTTACCACCGCGACGGAAAAATATTTTCAATGTCAAGAATCCAACACATCAGCATCGTACGCCCCTCCCCCCCAATTTGTTGTACTGATACGCCATTACCTGTTTATAGCAAACAATACCCACTTCACATTTATTTAACCGTTCATCTTGATGAGAAACAAGATGGCCGACCATTAATTTTAAATGACTATCTCTCCATTAAAACGGGGAAAGACACTCCGTGCGCAAAATAATTAATTGTACCATAGAGATTACAGACTCGCTGATACTTTAAACGTTATTGCTTATTTGTTACGTTTATTTTGATACGTAAAAGTTCACATTGACTTTGTTCCTTTTTGAATCACTTTAAAAGTTTGTTTTTTATAATTATACTAGTTTCATTACTGTTTCCTATGCACTATCTATGTATTATGTTTCTTCTTCTTCTTCAGCCTATACATTCACCCAATGCTAAGGGTAGGCCTCTTGTAATGCACGTCAGTTTGTTCTGTCCAGGGCAGTCCTCATCCAGCTCCGTCCCGCCACCTGAACCAGGTCGTCGCTCTACCTCATTGAATTTATTATGCAGCATATACTAAAATACACAAACCGAAGTGCACCCAGACGAAGTATTACATCCCCCTAAATATGGCGGACATCTGGCGTCCGCTTAGCCGCATTTCTAATACTTTATTATGCACCCTACACTGATATACCAATGGCCTTCTTCGGTAAACGTTGTCTAATTGTCTGCAATCTGCGTCGTGGTTACATGTCTGTAGTCTGGTATTTCCCAAACTATGCGTCGCGGCCTTCTGATGAATCGGAAGACATCATTGAACTCCTACTGAAAAATGGAATAATGTACTGCCTGACCGGGTCATTAGTCATAATATGATTACTGATGAACGATAAAAGAAAGTATAAAGATGAAATTAAGTGTTAAATGATTTCGTGACAGCAAAGAGGTGAGTCTAGAATTTGGAAGTTTTTTAGGTGGGATTCGGTTCAGTCAACTAACGCAGCTGCAGTCTGTAGCAGCGCTAAGAAGCCTCCACGCAACGAAAGATCCTCGGAATCATCGGGAACATGAAACTAATCAACCACACTACCATTCATTTCAGGATACGGGATACCTAATTTATTTAAGAAGCTGTACAATGTTGAGGAAGTTACTATCTTACTTCGAACTTTGTGAAGATGTATAGATATTAGTTAAAAGTGGACACAGAAACTACTCAATGGATTTGGGGGAAATTTTGACATAGATATCCTGAACGAAATATTATACAGGAAAATATAAATTATCCAAGCAGAGACGCGAGCAATACCCAGTTAGAAACTAGATTATAAAAATTCAATGATTACGCAAAAAAATTATTGCCAATAAATTGCATTAAAAATGTATCAGTATTATTTCGTTAAATTCCGTATATATTTTACTCTTTCAAATTAATTACAATCAAGCTTTCAACCCATTTCAATTGCACGATTTTAATATTTTCAACGAAGGTTTCAACACATTTTACATTTGCCAGGTGTAATTGAAATTGCAGGGTAATGATCCGTGAAAACCTTTAACAAAATGTTCCTCGGACGCAAAATAAAATCTGATAAAAATGAAACTAAAAAAACAATACGATGTTGTGGGACTAAGAAACTATTTTAAGCTTGCAGCATCTGATTTATTTAACAAAATAATTAAATGTTTATTAATGCCATACATATGTAACTTTACTCTTTACTTATTTAATGTATAACTGTTTTCTGTACGTCTTGAATAAAATAAAATAAATAAAGAGAAGAGCATGGGATAATTCTGACGAAGATATTTTTGTCATTAAACGAATTATATCGATATAAAATAGCGGGTGTCTTAATAAAACGATTTCTCCTTATACTACGCATTTCATATGAAACAGTTATTATTCTGTTTTCTTGTTATTTGTTTTTGTTACTCTAAAATATCATTATACCTCGGCTCAAATGGTTCAAAACAGAGCTAAAACAAGTATCATCGTGAACTTAAATTCATTTTGTAATATGGAAATATTATTTTTCTTGTTTTCTTATACCTAAATCCAAAAGTACAAAGTCGAATCCAAAATCCATACATATTTCTCGCGAACTTCTTTCGACAAACCGTGAGTGATAAAGCACCGCTCGAACCATCGAATAGACACTAAAAAATGCATAACGTTTAATAATTCAACGCCAATCACAAGTTGGAAGTGTCTCAACTTCGCCATCGTCATAAATAAAGATGAAGTTTTTGGTACTCATCGAGGGAACAAGCTTAAATTGATTTTGTAATGATGAATCATTAATTGCCGAGATCTTCAGATGAACGAGGGTTAATAATTATAATCAGATGTCGCTAGAAGTAAAATACGATAACTAGACTGGTATTATCTGTGTTTTACGGGCGCGGCAGTAGGCCCACTGCACCTGATGGTAAGTGGAGTATTATCAGATGGTGACGATAGAGTATCGGCAATCGATACAATTATGCCGCCTGTTTGAACCGGGTGTACACAGGCTGATCCCGAAACACACGTGAGCCACTGTGGTGAGTTTTACTCTATGTGCACGGTGGTCGCTATACAAATATATAACCACCGGCTTGTGATTCCATTCATATCAATATCACTGTTCATATAAGGAATGGTTACAAATTAAAGAACTGTGAGTATCTAATTGAAACTCACAATTCTTTAATCTGATTGCGACGTCATGGAGACAATAGCATTCAGATACCTTATTGAGATCATAATTTAGACAAGGATGGATGAAGGTGAACCCTATCTAATCTATTAGCGGGTCTAATTTTTTTGGCACTATTAAACGACGTGACTAGCAAATGGCTATATGTATTTGTCATACTATGAAAAACACATAATATAATATTGAAGTATAAATTAATTTCAAAACAGTTGTCACTCTAAGAGATCAAATGTAACTGAGCATTTGGATAATGCCTACTAAAAAGAAACTCCTTGGCAACAGAAGCAGAAAAAACAATAGCGTCTAAACGAATTCTCGCATCGCTGAAAAATTCGGAATCTCTGAAAAATTGTAACCTCGGTAATAAAATAATCTAAATTGCCAAAATTTATTTTAAAATTTCATAATCCTTTATACAAACAAACGAACATCACAAATTGTAAATTGTAAACAAAATATTTTTATTCTAAAATAAACGTTATTTTACTTAATGAGCGTTCAAATCCAAAGGGCGTATAAAAAAATATCATTTTTTGACTCAATTACCAACTTAATGATGAAGCGTACCGTGAGTTTGAAAAACGTAAAGGGTAACGTCATTTCGCTTTCATAAGCCGTCGAGATGAATAGACTGTCACGGTGTTTTTTTACTGGATGTGGGGCCGACCCCCCTGCCCCCCAACCCCCCACTCCGGCATGTCAAACGCGAGACCTGGTGAAATATGATGCGGCAAAAAGTGAATTAATGGACCCTTAAGTCTGTTATATTAATTGTATTCCAAGCTTTGTTATTTTCATAATTTCCTTTTTTGAATTTGAATTATTCGTTTTTTTTTTAATTATTAATGGTTATCAACTATTTTATAATTCGAGCCGCTGAGGCCGCTTTGGAGATCAATAGGGATCCTGGTTATATTTGTTTAACAGAAATGATTTAATTAAAACTGACATCCATTTTCACAAACATTATCAGGAGGCATTGTATTTCCGAACACATTATGTCAACAATTTCATAGTTCTCTTAGCCTTTGTTCAACTTTGTTTATCTGACAACCAACTGAAGGAAAATTATATCTCAATATTAGTCAATCACGGCGTCTCTATGCCTACGCACTACGAAGGCTGTCATGTAAGCACTGAGAAACAGACTGTTTATCACATCATTGCTCCATACTTAGCTGAGTAACGTTTGTGAATAGTCCCAAGAGTCAATGCTCCGCAACTACCGGCCTAACCTAACGCGTATGTATAAATCGTCATAATAAGAATTATAATAGAAATTATAAATTAAAAATAGGAAAGTATTTGATTATACTTTTTTGTAAATTCTATCAATATCTATAGATCGTTTACCGTATGTGTATATTAGTCTACGAAGGTATAAACGCTTTGTCTATTTACCTAATTGAAAATATTTCAAAATTCATAGTTAGTATTATTAAAAAGGAGGCTTAAGAAATTAGTTTAGCTATTAGATACTGCTGCATTATTTTGGATAAACTAATACTATAACCAATTTTTTAGCCAGTACCTTTTATTGACGCGTTTTGTTTAAATAATCGTGACACCATCACTGCCCCTGTCTTATATGCATTAAATGCAACCTCAGCAGTTGTCTTTGCAATGCATTACTTCTTATATTAATCCATTGTAATAAAGCCGAGTTATTTTTTTCTAATATACCTAATTCTATAATTTTTTTTAAGTTAGCTATTAACATTCGCAACGAGTGGTTTCTTTAGCAACCACTACAGAAATCGCGAAGACAGCAAGCACTCTTATTCGCAATTTTTAACAGTTTAATTTCTCTAATTAATCTGTGGTTGTTAGTTTTGATTTTTTTTATAAAGCACGGCCAAGGTCGGCCACCTAACAGCATGAATAAATTTACAGGTCATCATTCTAAGGTCCACCCACGCTACTAAGCTTAAAACTTGCCCTCATTCTGAAACGTTAATTAATAGGAGTCTGTAATAAGACGGCGCTCGGACCAGGCTAATGGTGGGTGAAATTAATACACTACGGTTTTTGACAGTTTTTCTATTAATCTAGGAAATTAATAACATCTAACGCTGTTACTTGATCATGTGAATTATGGGTTTTGGTGTTGTTTCCTCCTGTTTAACCTACTTCAATAAAAAAATATTTTATGTGCATAAAAACAAAAATATTGAGTACATTGTTCATTTGAATAATTTATTGTTAATCCTTATATAAATTGAAATTATTGCCTTTTTTTGTTTTGTAGTGTTTTTTGAAGTCGCTTTTATTTTACCCAATGCAATATGAAACAGAATTAAGAAAAACAGTTTCTCGTTAAAATTAAACATTAAAAATTTACATACCTTTCCATAGGCATCTTAAATTAACTATAAACCCTTCATTCATCATAATCAGATGATGATGATTTTCATATAAATACTAATACGTAAGAATAAATTATAATGGTTATTGCAGGCACTTACTTAGAATAAAAATAAATAGCATTAAAAACATAAATAAATATATTTATAATTTTTTTATAAATTTAATCATCAAATTTTTTCAGTAACGCTTTATTCATTTTTAAGAACAACTCCCAGAAAGCCATCCTCTCGTGCAGGGGTCTGCCTGTGAGTGTCAAGGTTGAGTTGATTTCCATACAATACAACGTATCAGCGGTCACAGGAGTCCACTTCAATGGTAGAAGGTCAGTTACCTCAGGTGTGGGATCACTGAAAAAAAAAACGAGATTTTAAATTAAAATTTTCAATTAGCAATTAGCTTAACAAAAGTTCTAATGCCATAATGGATACCGATATAACTTTGGCGATAAGTCGCGGATACATGCCTTTTTAGTTGATGTCGATCAAATGATGCAATTATATTATAAATGCGAAAGTAACTTTGCTGTCTGTTACTCTTTCAAATTTAAATTACTAAACCGATTTTGATGTAATTGAATACTAAGTAAGCTTGAAACATGTTACAGGATATTGGCGGCTTCGTATCCTATAAAAATACATAGTAAGACTTTTATTCCGATAAAAGCTCGTAAATAAAGTTTCTGTGATATAGGATGAAGTTTGCAAAATATTACTCAACGACTGATCAAGAAAATTTACTGCGTGTGTCATTACAAATAACGAAAAATGGAAATATTACAGGAGGCGGCTTGCCAAACTACGGTCTGGCACAAATAAACTGTGAGTTATTACATTGTTCGGCTATGCAAAGAGAATTAAAATTATTCTTCACTTTTTCACAGAAGCGTGCACGGAAATGGTATTTTTTTTTACCAGCAAGCAGGACTCTTATCTAGATTGTATAATTATATTCAGAGATGTCATTATTTAAGTCTCAATACAAAAATAATTTACCTATACTTTGCAAAGTTAGTCCACATCGTAGTCATTCGATCGAGAACCAGTTGATCTGCAGCGTTTGGCGCGTCTTGCAAAGCGGCCATGCTGAACAAGTATCCCATCTCGTCGGCATGAGCCGCTCCCCCTTCAGTTATGTTCGCGGCAATTTTAGCATAATTCCTTCCACCAGAATACGAAAACATGTAGTAATATAAATCACCAGCTCCACTCTCCATGAACTTATTTATTGTCCGCCGTATAGGATGTATGTACGTGTAGTCTGAACCGAAGTCGACTATTGGCCATTCCAGTTCTTCAGTGATTGGTCTATCACCCATATAAAAGTGTCGGAATAAATTCGACATTTCTACTAATTCATCTTCCGAGAATTTAAATTGGCTTTGTAAACTATTTTGGAATATGTTGGATTCTTTGTAATGATCCACGCCGTTGTTAGCATAAATTGTTAAAAATTCGTGATTGTTAAAACCTAGCAATACTGGCATATTAGCAACTTTGGGTACAGCTGTATCCACCCACGTAGTAGTTATAAAGTTATCAACACCATCGATATCCTTTTCAACGCATGGTTTAAAAGATATATCTAGTGCAACTGTAGCTTCAATTATTTGTTCGGGTTCAGTTCCTGCTAGGAACTCTAATGCTTCATGTATACAAGTCGTATTGAGACCTAGATGCTCAGCCAGTTTAATAGGCGCTTCTTTGTCAGGTTCCTGAAAAACAGTAGCTGCTACTGCGCTTCCACTTTGCATAATTGCATTATTAAATAATTTTTCATAGCTCGATCTCAAATGTAAATCTATGGAGTGTCCACCAGCGCTCTCGCCAAACAAAGTTATTTTATTCACGTCACCACCAAATGCTGCTATGTTTTCTTTGACCCACTTTATGGCCAAGTATTGGTCTTTAAGTCCTTGATTTCCTGGTACTTCTGGGATGTCAAGGCACATAAAGCCGTAAGGTCCTACGCGATAATTTATTGTTACTAGGATGACATCATGCCTCACCAGATAGTCTGGGCCGGCGGACGCTCTGCTGCTAGAACCTCGTAGGAAAGCGCCGCCATATATCCATATCATGACAGGCAGCTTAAATGTGGAGGTAGCTACTGCGGGTACATAGATGTTAAGGCGGAGGCAGTCTAGAGAGCCAATTGCAAATTGATTAGTCTTATTGGTTTGAGGGCAAAGAGAAGTATCATCGTAAGCGTCATAAGGCTTTCCAAAATGTGGATATTCGGTTGCAATCTGGAACAAGTGAAAAACCTTTCAATAATAAAAAATACTTATATTCATTTGCATATTACTAATCCCAAACTCGGATATACCGTGGTTATTAAAACTAAGAAACTACCTATCTGGTAACTAATCCTCTGAATTATTACTATTGAAATATAGGACAACTACCCATGAGCTGTAAAAACTTCACCCGAGTTTTCTTGGGTAAGAGTTAGTACAACAGACGCGATGGTACGGCGAATATTTTAAATGTGAAAGTTAGTGTAAAAAAATTATGTTTGAAGATAAGTATGAATAGATTTGTAAGAAATACTAGCAAGATTGACAAATGAGCTAACTTTTATACAGAAAAAGTAAAGCGAGACTTCAAGCAGGTGATAGATATATAAAAAAAGAACGCAAAACAAACGGATACGTAGCATTCACCAAAGCAAAAGGTATCAGATAATAATTTAGTAACCAGATACATCAAATAATTCTTGTCTCTTAACGTCAAACCCGGTATAATCCCACGGATTGCCTGACACAATAGCTCAAAAGAAACAGTGTTATAACTGATAGTAATATGGTACAATGAAAGTGATATAGTATTCTATACCCTCTAGTGGTAGAGGAGGCCCGCGCCCAATACTGGAACAGTATACAATACAGGGCTTATATTATTCTATACCCAGACACCCCATTCTTCTTTGCTTCAAGTTTAAGAACAATTATGGATACAGATATAATAACTCCTTCATAACCGAATTTAACCACGGCGGCCAATCTCAACGGAGATCAGCCAAGTATACAGGAGATATTATAGTGCAAACGTGTGTGCGTAATAAACAGGTGCATTCTGTTTCATCACTCACATAGTTCGGTGAGACGGCAATCTCATATGACCGGAGAAAGACCAGGTGCAAGATCAACAGCTGTATGTGCATACCGCCACCTTCCAGACTCCGTGCTGCGACTGAGTAATTTTTAAGATGGAAAAACCCACTGACAATAATTTGGCCCGACACAGGTTCCAAGGAGCTCAACTCGTTAGGCGTACACCCTACCGTGTATAATTACAACTACACCACCTAGGCTATCACTGATAATGCTAATTATTATCATTTTTTAAGTTAAAATGGGCTCACATTTGACCTATCTGCCTGATGTTAAGCAATGATGTGGCCTAAAGTGAAGCACGCTTGCCCAGGAGAAATCGATGGACTCGCGACTAGAAGAGTCCCAAGTTATATTTGAAACACCTGTCTTACTTTGATTTTTATGTGTAGAATTGTGCTTTCCACTGTCGTAGAGTAAATTAATTAAGGATGTTTTTGTTTTTATTTTCACCTGTCCATTTCAAAGTACTTTTAGGGCATATTTTTGTCAGTGTATATATTTTCTAATCGTTTTCAATAAGTGGTTGGACATTGTTTACTTTGCCAACAGAATTGGAGTTGTTTCATTTATTTTATGATTTGATAGTGAGTTGTAAAATCGATATAACATCGATCGTTATAAAATCGATCGAGTGAAATCGATGTTGTAGATCCCTACACCATCGATTTCTAACAGCTTTGCCAGCTAGTGTATGTTGTGTTTACTTTGTTTCTGTAGCTAAATGATTGAAGACTACAACGCTGCCTTTTGTATTTGAATTTGTACCTAATTCTTCTCCTATACTGGCGTATACTTGATTGTAGCTTGTTGATGTTTTCTGTTATTAATTCTCTTACAGTTTGGCATGGTTATCGGTCTATGTTTTTTTTTTGTAATCAGTTAAAAACAATGTTCAATTTAAATAAAGCACCGATTACAAAAATATTAAATGTACATATTTACAAAAAATACGAATTGGAAAGAACATTACATTATTTTTTTATTAATATAAAATGATCAATTATTTATTTATTGCCTTTTTTAGAGTCGACTTTTTTCGTTAGTCGATTTTTTTTAATTAAAATAATTATCGATAATCCGAATATATATGAGAATTTTCGATCTACACTAGGCCAACTAGACGGACTATATATATATATATATATATATATATATATATATATATATATATATATATATATATATATATATATCGTCGTTGTAGGTGGAGAACTAAATAACTCAAAATTTCTAGTTTCGAGATAAACGCGATTAACTGTTTTTTTTTCGTTATTTTTAAGCATTACTAAAAAACTATAAATAATTTTACTGTAGGTATTTTTATATATCTTGGGTCTTATTAGCTATTATATTATGCATTAACAAAAAAAAACTCTGACCTGAAGAATAAAAATATTAAAAAATAAAAACTTCTTATTTAATTCTGCCACAACAATGTTTTGTAAGTTTGCTTAAATAAATTAAATAACTCGTATAGTTATTTAGTTTTGCCACACTAGAAACCATATGGTAAAGTAATTATAAGGTTAAATAATTACAATTATAGAGTTTATTAAAGTGAATACCATTAGGATTTTCAATGTCTAAATTAAACAAATCAAGTTGTTTAGTTCTTCTACACACTTGATTAATTTTGTTTTTAAACAATAGACTGGAGGAAGAATTAAACAACTCATTTTTTTTAATTTCTTTACTATTGAACAGATTATAAGTCGCAGTTTATTGATTTTATTATTTAATTATTTACTTTTTCTACAACAAAATATATAGTATTTGAATATATTTATTTCTCCACTTTTAACATAAAAAAAGCTATAATTTCGAAACGGGAGAAGATAATGAAATGCTTGTTAGGCCATAATATGCGCCATGTTTTGGGCAACACAAAAGTGATGAAAGTCCAAAATGGCCAAAATCCGAGTTATTTAGTTCTCCACCTACAACGACGATATATATATATAGTTAACAGACCCGTGCTCAACAGTAAATCATTATATTCAATGCGCACATTAATGGTATATAATTGTACATATATGGCTGATTTTTCAATCATACAAGCGAATTAAATGCGACTATAATTAAGTTCGTTAAATAAGTCTCAATGCTACGTCTTGGTAATGTTTTATGAAAATGTAATACAAACTTATAACAAAAATCTTTATATGGTAGATAGAGTGGATCCAAAGAATAAAAAGGTACGGAATAATAAGTCTATAAAACGACAATCTGTATATTTAAACATAATAAAATAAACAGTAAATGATACAAATAAATGCAACGCTATAATATAACCAGGAACGTAGATTTCTGGAATCTTAAGTATATGAGCATTTATAACATACATATATTATTGACTGTGGTAATAGCTTCTACTAAATTAATTTTCTTGCCTCTATAATATCCGATATATAATATCAGGAATTGCTCTTCTTATGCAGTCCAAAAGCCCTAGGTTTCTAGAACCAGGTCCTAGCGATCCTAGAAAGTTATGATGAAACACAAAATAAATGTATTCGCGATAAATATTTTTGTCCCTATGTTAGGGTTGAATACTTGTTCGGCTGCCTCATTTCATTTTCATCCTTATAGGTGACGAAGTTGGCATAACGAGCACCCGAACCTCAAACAAATTTGCAGGATAATGTTATAAAGTTCCTTGAGACTGAGTCATTCTTCTAATCTCGATGGGTTCGAATTTTTTTTGAGCATCTCTATTCATGTCATAGAAGAGATCCCAAAACGCCATTCTGTCGTTAAAGGGTCTGCTGCCGACTTTGAGTTCAGTATCTATCCTCAAATAATTATAGGATTTATTTGTGACTGGAGTCCATACGACTGGTATGAGATTTGTCGCCTCCGGTGTTGGTTTGCTGAAAAAATGATAAAATTAAAATCTCTACAAAGCGTGAAAAAAGATATGGGAAAATGTAAAAAATATACAAAAATAAATATTTAGACGAACACAACATTTGTTTTATAAAAATGTATACCTAAACTTTGCAAAGTTTGTCCACATCGTCGTCATACGGTCAATTATAAGTTGATCTTCATGCGTCGGCTCCTCTGTCAGATAACTCATGTTAAACAGATAGCCCAGCTCGTCTGCATGGCTCGCCCCTCCCTCCAATATGTTATTATATATCTTATAAAAATTCCTTTCTCCAGAATACGAAAACATGTAGTAAAATACATCCCCAGCTGCACTCTCAATAAATTTATTTATACTCCTTTGCACTGGATGAATGTAAGTGAAGTCTGAATCAAAATGTATTAATGGCCACGTAACATCTTTATTAATTGCTTCATCGCCTATATAGAAATGTCTGATTATCTTCTCCAAATCTTGTCGTTTCTCCATGTTGAAGTCAAAAGCTTGATCTAAATAATCGCTGAATATATTCAAAGAATTAAAATTGGCATCGTTTTTGTTTACATAGTCATACATTAGTTCGTGTTCATTGAATCCTATCATTACTGGTACGTTTGCTATCTTAGGGACAGGTGCTTCAATCCAGCTACTAGTAATAAAGCTGTCTACACCCTCGAATTCTCTTTCAACACATGGTTTGAATAGAAAACCAAGTTCTATTGATGCAGCGATGACCAAATTCGTATCAAGGCTAGTGAGGAAAGCCAATGCGTCATACACATTGTTAGTGGAAAAACCAAGTTTATCAGCCAGTTTAATAGGAGCTTCTCTGTCAGGTGGTATTAAAACGGTAGCTGCGACTGCGCTTCCACTTTGTATAATTATTTTGTTATACAATTTTTCCTTTGAAGATCTGACGTGTAATTCAACAGAATGCGCACCAGCACTCTCACCAAATAGAGTTATCTTGTTTACATCTCCACCAAAAGCTTCTATGTTATCCTTTATCCACCTCATACCCATAAATTGATCTTTAAGACCTTGATTTCCTGGTACTTCGGGGATGTCAAGACACATGAAGCCGTAGGGTCCAACGCGATAGTTGACGGTGACAAGGATGACGTCATGCCTGACCAGAAAATCTGGTCCAAACATTACTCTACCGCCAAACCCTCTTCTGAAGGAGCCTCCATACAGCCATACCATTACTGGTAATCTATTCTTGGATGTGGCTGATGAGGGTACGTAAATATTTAATCGGAGGCAATCAAGATGACCAGCTACAGAGTTATTGAACTGATAGATCTGGGGACAGACTGATGTATCGCTGTACGCTTCAAAGACATCATTGAAATGGGGGTACTCTGATGCTGCCTGAAACAAAATATTTATTTAGATGTATTTCAACAAAAGAATATAGTTAACAGGTACAGTTGTAATCACCTGATTTCTTCAAAGATAAAACGACGACACAACACACAAATTAATAGAAAAAAGTGCCGATTTAAAAATTACAATCACTTAACTATCTAACGGGGCGACCTCAAACACATCAAAAGACCATTCGTGCACACGAGTGCTTTTATTTCCGCACCGCATTTTTGCCATCACGTGCCAGTCCATTCGCAGGCGTATTGAAGTAAATATCTTGAATTTATTATGTTGCTAGTTCATGATCGCGGCTTTGTCTGCGCAAAAGTTCACTTACAGAAAATAAGTTCTACTCCACTTTTTCGGAATAAAAAATAGTCTGTATTGTTTATCCAGTTGATAGTCTATCGGTGAATAACATTCCATGAAGTGTTTTACTAGTTAAATTCTACCACACATTCACACATTTTCACAAACTTTCAAAATTACATAGATAATTATCATAATATAAACTTATTATATAAGGGAAAATACTGATCATATTCGTTGCTAGCAATTAAACTTATTCTATAATATTATTAGATAGTGTATCTTCTAATTAGTTTTATATTTTTTAAACACATTAGTGAAAGAATTTTTATAATCAGCAATGGTTCCAGATATTACCAAATCTAAACAAACAAAGAAACAACCACTTCGCTGTCATGTGAGGTAATTTGTTAAACTTAGTATATTTTTTCCGTATATTTGTTCATGTATTTAGATAAATATGAATATGACTAAAAAGTTGCTAGCTTAGCAACTATTTTAGTCACTGACTCCAAAAATGCTAGCTTGTATATTATTTATTTTTATTATTTGTTTTAATAATTAGATATAGACTGCTTCGGTGGCGTAGTTGTATTTCTCTAGGGGTACGACAATCGCACTGAGGTGTTACACCTCTGCCTACCCCTGAAAAGGGAAGAAGGCCATCTCGCCTTCATCAACAGAGCATCTGCTCTGTATGTTTGTATGAAATAAGTAATGAACTCAACAAAACCTAACACAAAAGCACCACTGTAAAAGTTTTTACTTGGAAAACACACTTATTCCAATTATTTCGGTGTAATCACCAAACTACAAAACCGATTTTCAAAATGTCTCTATGGGACCAATCTGAAAGTATATTTTTTCAAACAAAAAATGACTTTCCAAATCGATTAAAAAATGGGCAAGTTCTGAGGTAATAAACAATAAACAAAATACACGTACGAATTGAGAACCTCCTCTTTTTTAAAATCGGTTAAAAATAGCACCTTTTAAAAACGTGAGTGATAAAAATTGCGATACGTGATAACAAGAAAACATGCCAATCGAAGTGACGTTATCAACTCAAACGTCAATGATAGAGGGAATTTTAGAGTTGAAGAACACTGAAGAGGTGACGAGTTTGACATAAATTATGGTCAACTGGAAATTCCTTACAATAAAAACTGATAAATAAATGCCACTGATACTAAAATATATGAATTTGAGTAGTAACTAACGTATTGTGAAATGGTGTGGGTTATCATTTTATTTTGTTTCTCGCAATATTGATTACGCTGCCCCCATGACAAGGAAAGTGAAGTCGAGAAAAATATATACCCTAAATGGAAGCTATGTTAATTATCAATACAATTATGTCGGCCCTTCTAAGTGGGGAGGTTAGAAAATAGGATCTGAATCTGCTAGTTTCATGAGAACTCATACAAGGCCCATTATCTGCTGAGGAAGGATGGCAATTATGTTTGGATCTGAGGGATATGAATTAGAGCATAACATGACACCAATTTACTTTCAAATTATTTCAATAATAATTTTGTTAATACTACTCTAAGTAACAATATACGAACATAAAATCAGTCTGTATTATCTACTGTCGGTGGGGTACGGGCCTCTTCTACTATTGAGCGGGATTAGAAATTAGTCCACAACTCTGGCCTAATGCGGATTGATAGACTACATATACCCTCAAATTTCTTGTAGAGAACTTCTTAAGCATGCAGAACCTCACGATGTTTTCCTTCACCGTTAAAGCAAGCGGTAATTCACAAAGAATACACATATAACTATATAAAAGTCAGAGATGCGTGCTCGTGGGTTTTGAACCTGCGGACATTCATCTCGACAGTCGGTTCCACTTCTAACTAGGCTATTGCCACTGTATAGGAGGTAATAAATAAATGCATAATACAAGTTAAATGAATACTGTATTCTGATGTTAATATTGTTTTAAATAAAAACTAGTATATTCAAATCGTATTAATTATAATAATGAATGCAACATTAATAAGCAAAATTCATGAGCATGCAAAACGTTTACAAATATAATTTGAAGTCACTCACCCCGAACGGATTGCTTGCATTTACTTGGCCGAAAGGTATTCCCATAAACATTGAATACTGTCCATTGCTGGATCTCAAACCTCTAATCAACCCAACCTTAGTATCTACCAACGGATCAATTCTCGCCGAAGATTCAACATTATGAAATAAACATAAACTCAAAAATATAAAAGATGCGTATGAGATCATGATCTCAAAAAGTAGTTTAGAAGTTGGAACGCTAACACTCGTTTCAAATACTGTACTCGAGCATATAGTATTTATTTAATCTTTTATCGTAGAGATAAAGTAATAAAAACCTTATTTAAGGCCTCGGAAATCGACTGGCAACAAAGATATTGAAGTAATAAATAATTCTTTAAGACTTGATATTCTAACGACTGATGATATGCTGGTGAGATCCGGATCGGTTTCTATGTGGCTTTATGACCGCGACGTAACCGCCTTGTTACCATCGGACCAGTTGAACAAGTTCACGATGATACCTAAAACAAATAAATTGATTATTAATGTGTCTGACGTAATAAATAGATTATACAGAAAGTAGCGGTTTGTTTTATTATGAACCTTAATAATGAGTATGATTTACAAATAACGTAAGCTTTGCACAGGTGTATGGTGTTGTTGACCTCTAGAATAATATGCTCAGTCGTGCTTGTTGCTTTGGAACATTGGACCTTAAAAATGTGTAAAATATTGATGACTAAACGTAATAAATAAAAAAATATATTTCCTAATGCTAGACCAGGATTACTATTGCCGGCCTTGATATTTATTGTTTTGATACTCATACGCACTACGGATTTTTCATTTTGTTCTGTGTACAGATATAACAGTACCTTAAATGCATCTGAAGTCTAGCACACATACCTAAGAACTTAGTAGAAGGATTTTCGTTGACGGACATTAATAGAATATTTAATATAATAATATTTTTCGAACATTAAAATTTTATTAAGTACTTTTCTGATTTTATCGCGGTTTTTATATTTCTATTTTCTTATTTTTTTTTTTTGGTAGAAAATTAAAATATAAAACCAAAATAAAAACGGAAAAATAGTTTCATTTTGTTGCCTAACATTTGCGTAAACAGAAATCATTAATACTTATCGAAGTTATAATCACTAAATGGAACGCTTGGGAAATAGTAATATTTTGTCCGTTGAAAAATTATAAGTAAAGCCTCGTGCTGAGTGCACGGTAATACGCGTGCGCACACGGTGAATTAAATGGCTAGGTTGACAGTTCGTCGGGAGATGTTGTAGTGAGTAGACGTCTTCCAGAGGTTACAAACACTCAACGAATTTGTTGATGTTTCGGATAACGTTTGATTTGGAGGTTTTAACTGCACAAACCTGAAATAGCTACTGTGTCAACCTTTAATAACTTTTGTCGCACTCCACTTTAAAAGTATTATTTACATAATGATATTACTGCATGCACACACGTCTATATTACGCAACTGTTTGTAAAATACGCACACGATCGCGTTCGCTTCTGTTGATCTAGCCTTCCATTACACTCAGTTCACTATCGTCGTATGTGACAGCATCTAAAATTTTATATTTCGCACTCACCCACGCCATAGCGGTAACTAGGAACTAACAAACCAGTTCAGTCTTGTTATTCAACTTAATGCATTTAAAATGTGGACGAGCAAAAAAAAAAATACGGTTATGCAGGTTATAGTCGAGATGACTTTCTACATCTGCTAATGTTATATTGAGTCGTATAATAATATCAGCAAATCTTCATTCATTGTTGATAACTTCTGGAAAAACGCCTACCCGTCACAAGCACAAATGCTTGTGACGTTGTGACGTCAAAAATGACGTATTGTGTCCACATAAGCGCATCCTCCACCGCTCCCGCAAATGCACTAGTCGCCGCGCTTTTAGTATCGACAAGGCCTAAAGACACAGTAGGATCCCTTTCCGTGGCGTGATAGAAATACAATGGTTTAAAATGATCACCAAACTGATATCAACTTGCTTTACTAGATGAGTCGTGACTCGAATGAGCTAGAATGGTCATTACACAAAATATCACAAAACATTTAAAAGACTCGCAAAAATTGCTCTTTCCAACGAGACGCGTGTCGAAAACAGGTCCAAGAACGTTGTGTCTAGCTATAATTGACTAATTACTGGACTATAAGCTCAAATGTAGAAATAATAAATATTAATATCAGTCTTGTATTATATACTGACCCATTGCTGGGCACGGGCCTCCTTTACTGCCGAGAGGGATTAGGCCTTAGTCCACCACGCTGACCTAGCGCAGATTACTAGACTTTACACACCCTCAAAATTCCTATAGAAAACTTCTCAGGTATGTAGGTTTCCTCACGCTGTTTTGCTTCACCGTTAAAGCAAGCGATAATTCACAAAGAATACTCATATTATAATTTTAGAAAAGTCATTCAAGCGAGATTTGAACCTGCAGACATTCGTTTAGATAGTCCATTCCACACGCAACTATTATACTTGATACTATTCAAATGTACTGCTAGTACAAAAACAACATAACCCTTAACGTCTGAGGACGCACAAGCTGCCGACGCGTCTACAGTTTAATTGGTAGCCACGGTCCGACAGGATTTATGATCTAATATAACAGATATTACACCTTAATTGAATGTTATGATGCATTTAGTCCGGTCTGTTATTACAATTAGTAAATCATGTCAGGTAACGGCATGGTAGTGCGGCGCGGCTCGGGTTACATGGTACGGGTTGGAATTTACTATATTAATTGATTAAGCTATTGTATTCTAGGTATATGCGTCTGAGTTCATCGACGATTAGTGTGAATTACATTTGAATTTACCTAATTTGGCTTATTATCTCCTGGAACATAATTCTGGC
Organism: Manduca sexta; assembly: GCF_014839805.1. Taxonomy (NCBI): domain Eukaryota; kingdom Metazoa; phylum Arthropoda; class Insecta; order Lepidoptera; family Sphingidae; genus Manduca; species Manduca sexta. The sequence goes on from NC_051136.1 coordinate 13,273,533, forward strand.
GAAGAGATGTCTATAGACGTGTTGGAAATATGATTTTGTTTTTTGAGATTGGATGCTTCAAGAAAATAATTAGGACAAATTATTTACTAGTAGTTGTACGCAGCCTCGCCCACGTGAAGAGCGCTAAACACTAAAGCTAGCGTGACCAGTACGACACCAGCGCCATCTATTTTAAATTAGGTCAAACATTAAATTATTCCCCACGTGAGAAAACTACGATGATAAAAAGTAGGCTATTTGTTAATTTAGGATATAATCTATCCGTGTTCCAAATTTCGTACACACACAACATCACGCATTTATCCCTGAAGGGGTATGCAGAAGCGCAACCAGGGCACCCTTTTTTAGCCAATTGTGTTCCGTCTCATGATGTGATAGAGGGCGAGCCTATCGCCATGTCGGGCACAAATTCAGACTCCGGGCTTATACTGAGCAAAAAAACTCAAATATCAATAGTCAAATTTCATCGAAGTTACTCTAACCGTTTCTGCGTTTACTTCTTACAAACATCTTAACATTTTTACATATATATGCATTTATTATATTAGTAAGAAATACGATTGTAATGAATTCTGCGTCCGATTGACAGCGTGTTGCACGTTGCACTGGAGTATATAGATTCTTTTGACATGTCGCATATAATGAGATATTGTTTTATATGCCGCCCTAAATGTTATTCCGAAATTATGTCTATTCATCGATATATATGTACTACCTAGATTTGGCGTTCCGAACATTCACCGTGTTCAACTGAATTGAACTGCAATCCATTCAAACTGACTTTAGTATGGTCAATATTTGATAGCTTATGTTATTGGCGCCATAATATAAAAAGTCGAGTCAAGTGTAAACATCAATCGGAATAAAAAATATTAGTCAAATAAGTAAACTTATTTGTTGTTCAAGTGAATAAATAGGTTATAACAGTGAGGTTTTGTTTGCCATTTTAATTCAGATTTTAAATAAATAGTTTATATGGACGTTCGTGTCTATAGAATATACGTCAATGTGTCTATTTGACCAAAAATTGTACCACGTGAGATCACACCCCTGTGAATTCAATTATGTGATCTTTGTTACTTTAGTCTGAATCATTATGATTGGTTATCAAGAATACAGGTCGCTTGCCAAAATAACACTTATAGCCATGATGTGGGTGATAAATTTATCTATTCCTTCATTTGAAGTTGTTTAAAAATATGTAAGGTGCGTACGATTCTATCAAAAACTAACTGCAATGAAACTTTATTTTGTTTACAGGCATACAGATACGTAAATGCATTTGCCCACATACATTTACTGGTGGTAGGTCTTTCATATGTGAGAGTCCGCCTGGGTAGGTACCACCGCGATGTCTATTTCTGACGCCAAGCAGCAGTGTGTAGTCACTGTTGTGTTCCGGTTTGAAAGACGTGTAGCCAATGTAACTACTGGACCTAATGAGACTTAACAACTCATGTCTCAGGATGGCGAACGCAGTGGAATACCAAACAATACTTTCAAAGCAATAAAAAAAATAGATCTAAATTTCACAAGACTGTTTAGAATCGTTTACAAACTTAAAAATACATTTTCGAGTATCAAAAACCAGAGTAGGGAGGTGAAACTCAAATTCCCGTCTCGTTAATTGAATAGTCCCCAAAATGTTTTACGTAACCTTGCAGAACCGTGTAATTAATCTAGGCAAGAGCTGGCAAACTTTCTCCAGTTTTTACTTTGCCCAGACGTTACTAAATTGTAAAACTTTAACCAAACCGGTTAATTATAAATAGCCATTGCAGCAGAATGGGGGCAGTTTTAATTACCTTTTTTTTTACTATATCGTAGCCGTTCTCATCATTGTATGTCAATGGACCATTCATAAATGCTCGATTTATTTATCGTTGCTTCATTCGTGTATTTTATGTTAATTATGATTCAACTCATTAAAGTTGTTGATATTGAACTGGAATTTATATTTTATGAGGTAGGTAGTTATTTATGTTATATGGTAGATAGTCTATACATATTATAAAACAAAATCCCCTTTTCTGTCTGTCAGTCTACTGAACGGATTTTATATGGAGATAGTTTAAGACCCTTGGAAGGTTATAGGCTACTTTCTGTCCCCGGAAAATATATAGCAGGACTCTTATCCCAAAAAACTTTTTCACACGGGCGAAGCCGCGAGCAAAAGCTAGCAAATTATAATATTAGCTGATCACAAGCCTATTCGATTTTGTGTCATTTGTTATTTATTCTAATTATGTTCAAAATTTATCTAACATCACAATAAGATCAATATACTATTCCATCTCTTTATTATTCAGGCTATCCCGTCACGGTTTAACTTGTTTTACCTTAGGTTACACTGTAAGTGAACTGATTCACTCTTTTACCTCAGCCTCCTTTACATTTTCGGAAAAACGAGGGCTATAACCAGAGTCACGCGGCCGCATACATCTCGGCTCGAAGCCGAAGATTTATTACATGTACCTTACCTCAGCCTCCTTTAAATTTCCAAACAATGCGTGCTATAACTACAGTCACGCGGCCGCTTAAATTTCGGATGGAAGCCGAAGATTTTGTAATTACATTGACCGCATCAGACATCGCTGACTTTGATGACGTTTGCTATTTCAGTCGGTGAATATTACTTCTCATAATTTATATTAAAGCTGCTTATTAATAATATGTATTAAAAATTTTGGTTTTCTGATACTGGCGAACGATGGAACTCACCTAAACATCCAATAATAACCCTCCGCAATACATAATTCACTTTTTGCTCAATGTTAAATCTGCGAACGGCGGGACGTAAGGTTACTTGCAATAATAACTTAGCTACGGTTCAGGTGTTCGACCGCCAAGTTCCCAACAGGCATCCATTAAAGGATCTCAAGCTTATTGTCTCTCGCAAATTAATATCGCAGCCTCACTTTTTGTTTTCTTTATTAACTTGAATTTATATTTTAGATTTATTACCGGTGGTACATTGTAATTTATGTTAATGTGTTTATTTTCCCCTAATGAAGAGGAAATGGTTCGTCGAGGTAATGGCGGCGATTTTGTTTGATGTTTTAATAATTTTGATGAAACTGCGTTAGATTGAAGATAAAGTAGCGACAGGTTGCGTTAAAGATAAGAATGGAGTAACAGTGTAATCTGATACTGAGGAAGATAAAGATTATTCAAAAGTACCATTAAGGTGGTAGCTCAAGGTCCATTTTCATACATTTTGTTTCGGCTTTAATCTGGGTAACTAAACAAGTATTGGCAAGTAAAGAATTTAAATTCACGTCTAGTTAGTGATTAGTTCTCGCAGTTGAAGAAAAATGTAAAAATAATTAATAATCATGGATATTTCTGCCTTTAAAATTTCGTCATATTAAATTTTAAAGGCCGAAATATCCATGATTATTAATTATTTTACATTTTTCTTCAACTGCGAGAACTAATCACTAACTAGACGTGAATTTAAATTCATTACTTGCCAATACTTGTTTAGTTACCCAGATTAAAGCCGAAACAAAATGTATGAAAATGGACCTTGAGCTACCACCTTAATGACGTATCAACATCTAAATTATTAATTGAATAAGGATGATGAATAAGGCAAGTAATACAAAACAACTCTTAATTAGAACCCACTAAGAAACAACAGATATCCAATTGCAGTAGACAACACAATATTAACTTCTTTGTTCACATCGAAAACTCTTTACACTAAGATCGGCCGTCCACTTAATACGTTTACGAATGACTATTTAATTTAACTACAAACAGTCGGCCGTGACATCTTTTATCAGTATGTCCAGCGTATCATTTTTTTCCCTTAATTTGATAACCTTTATATTTTAGATAATTTTAAAGCAGCTATAGAAGGCAGTACATGGATAATCAAATTTAAGATGAAATTAACAAAAGATCTTGATATGCAAATCGACCCTGAATATGGATATATTAATTATGTAATACCGAACGTTGCTCGCGGCTTCGCTTACGTGAAAAAAATCCAGAATTAAATTCCCGCTGTGTATTATTGAACCAAGAGTCTAAATCCAGGTCTTGGTCTACCTGTGTGGAAATTTCATTGAAATCCGTTCAACGGTTTGTAAGTTTACTTCTTAAATCTAAACTTGCAAACTTATTCACAGTTTTTGCATATACTATATTATTAAGACAGAAAGTAGGCAGTGGGTTGTAATCAGAATTATACAGTAGTTGTTTGGTTATTCAGATAGGCGTTTCATTCACTCTCATACATACTTCCAATATAAAGTCATCAGATTGATAGACAAAACAGAAGGCTTCAGGAACATTTACAATATTAACTGAGCTCCGACTGCCTTTACGCGGGGTAATTATAAAACGTACGTTCTGGTAATAAATTACGGTGTGGTAACAGCTAATTAGCGTAACATCATGTGCTGAGCGTTACAACGGTTATGTGAAACGGCTTCATGCCCTGTAACTTGTTCGTACTGGAGTTACCAACTGGACGGTTTAACCGCCATAAGTGGCGGTTAAATAATCGCTTGTTACAATTTCTTAATGTTTATTTTTTTAAGCCTCGTATGTATCCCACTGTTGAGGAAAGGCCTACCCATTTTTCTAATTTTTTCCGGTCTTTCGCTGAGTTTTTCCACTCTAGTTCGATTGCATTCAGGTCGTCTCTTTTCTGTTTAATCTTTAATAAATTTTACTATAAATATGTTTCAAATAGAGACTTATATATATTGTGTTTCAAGTCAACGTTTCAAGTTTTCAACAATGTGAAATCTATGATAAGCATGTTTTTATATAAAATATAAGTGGATACATACATACATATACACACGACTATAAACACTACCACCAGATTACTAGCTACCGATGTTTTAGAAAATAATTCTGATTCAGTAATCATTTATAGTCAAATCTGTTTCAGATGAGTGAATTGCAATGTAAGTTGGCGTCAACAAAGCAAACTGTCCCGCGCTGGCCTTGTTGCACCGAACTTCTATTTTTAAAGGCAGTGTTGCTAAACCTTTAACTCCCTCCGGTATAACTTTTAGCACGACGCTGCTCTAACCGGACTTCTCTTCTAAGATGACCTGGCTGTTCCATTTATGACCCGTCACTGTTATCCGTTTATGACCCGTCATCATTACTATTTGATATTTATGATGTTTCTTTTGTGTAAATGTCTATTAAGTAATTACTATGTACTTTATGATCATTAGCACATAACATCATAAATAAATAGTTAAATACTACAACACCGCTACAATGTGAACTAGCTTTTTAATGCGATTTTGTCCGCAAAAAAATACTCGTCTGGGACAAAATACAGTGTAAATTTTTTACTCTGCTTGAAGATAACAGTGGTGCAAAAATCAATTCACCAATACCAAAGATTATACTAAAGAAACAGACAGGAATAAAATAACGCATGTTGAGTTTTCGTAATGCACGTTACAGCGTCTAAAAAGGCCTTTTAACAGTCAAATATTGAAATTTAATTTTATTTGTTTGCTTAAATAATCCTTGCGTTTTTTGGTCCAGTGCGTATAATATTCGCTACGTATACCTGATTATACTGATTAACCTCTCACATCGCATTGAGTATGCGCGCCGCATTCGAGACAAACTCGGCTTGTTGTTAACCCTTTAACTTTGTCTTAGTATGCTTTAATCCCGTGTTAAAAGCGGCGATAGCCTAGTTGGGAATAAAACGGATTGCCGAGCTGATGTCGGCAGGTTCAATACCCAATGGCATACCTCTGACTTTTCTAAAGTTAAGTTAGGTCTTTTTAATTAATCGCTTGCTTTATCGGTGAAGGAAAACTTCGTCAGAAAACCTGCATCTCTGGGAAATTGTCTATAAGAATTTTGAGGGTATGTGAAGTCTCTCAATCCGCACAAGGCCAGCGTGGTAGACTAATGCCAAATCCCTCTCATTAGTGGAGGAGGCCCGTGCCCAGCAGTGGAACAGTATATAATACAGGGCTGACATTATAATCCCGTGTTTAGTGTTGCGATAATTGTACTTGGTGCGACACACCAGGGGCTATTGTTTCGATATAAGTTAACAACGACGCCAAAGGCCTTATTGTCTATGACATTGTAAACTTATAACATGGCCGACATGGATTACATAGAAATGAACTAAAATTTTGATTAATGAGAGGCAAGCGCGGCGTTGGACGTCCACCTACAATGTGGAAAGATGATCTGATAAGGTCGCGTAACTTGCTGGATCTAGGTCGCACTTTACTCGTAAATCTTATTTTTTTATTGCTTTAAATGACGAGACGAGTTTGCCGTTCGCCCGATGGTAAGCTATACGACCGCCCATTTTATCAACCTATGTTGTAATAAGATTTAATTTAAATGATCAAATTGTAAAAGAATATTATATAAAATTAAATCGAAATAATAATTTAACATCATCTGATGTATTGGAAGACATTGTATTATTCTTTTTTTTTAGCTTATATAACATGAATTTCCTCGCGTATTTACATAAGTCCCAAATACATGACCCAACATCAGCTCCATCTATTATATTTAAAAGTATTATTAAAAAAAATACATGATTTACCTCGGGAGGACACTACCAGGATAAAAAGAAGCCTATGTGATAATCCGGGACATGGTTTTCCTCTATGACAAATTTCATCAAAATATGTTCAGTTGTTTCTGCCTTTATTTTAAACATGCTTTAAGGCTGTGTATATTCACTTCCAACAGGCCGGCATAATTGTGTCGACTGCCATGTCGTGCACTTTTATAATATTTGTAAAAGTAAAGTATAAAATACATAAATATAAAAATGTATGTGTGAATAGCGTAAAAGCATAGTAATCGAGAATAAAATTGTCGTTGAGTAACACACCATGGGCCTATTACGTTCTAGAATACTCTAAAGGGTTCGCGCCTCGCAGGACCGAATTTAGGGTAGAAATGTCCTGTTGATAGACAGTTATTTTGAACCCTAAAACTAATGTTTGGTATGCTATAACTTTTTTAATAAAAACTTATGGGGTTAAAAAAATCCTAACGCCGGAACTAATAAAGGTAGATAAATATATTATTATGGGTTTTATACAATTCACTTTTCTTTGCTGAAGTTAAGATAACGGATCGAAAAAAATTTGGTGAGCATAAAAAAGATATTTCTAAAATTAAAAATGCTCCTAAATCCAGGCCCTTTTGTATCGTCGCGGGGCCCATGAGCCGAATTCGCTTACTCCGCTCATGGCCCTGTGGATGCCCAACAGGCCTATATAATTATCCAGTGCCAGGTCAGGGATTCCGATCAGTGCTGTCCAATCTCGGAATACCAATTCGAATAGTATGTTTATTCCCTCTGCGGTGATTTGTACTGACCGACCAAGTTAGCTTTAGGTTCAAAGGATCTGGTTTACAGAGAACAAGTTTCTAATTTCTATGAAATGTTTGCTAATCAAACATTAAATAACAGTTTGAGCTGTCTGAGTTGGAAACAGTTTCCTACCTTCTTATGAAAAAAAATTATAACCAAACGCACATGATACGTTTAAACGCAATGGGGTTGATAAAAGTGCAACCAGGGCACCTAGTTTTTGCTTAGTGTTTTCCATCCCATGGTGTGATAGGGGCGAGCCTATCGCCTATCGCGCACAAATTTCAGATCACAGTAGTTAGCAGAAAACCCCAATATCATTTTTCCCGACCGGGAATTCGAACCTAGGCCTAGAGCGGTACCACACCCTGCTCACATATACTTAATAAATAGTTATCTTAAAAGAAAAAGATAAATGAAATATCACTACGGATGCAATCAAGGAAATACATCAAGTCTCACCGATGACTTTATCATTTGATAAGTAAGTTTATTGTTATCTGTTAAAATGCGTTTTGATGGAATGCCGAGTTATCAACTGCGTTTATTTGCAGTAGAAATAAGTAGGCATAGAAGTCGGTGAGAGTCTTTGAAGTCTCTCGGAGCCGCGTGATCTTATCATAATGTTATGGTTTTACGCAATAGTAATATTGATATGAGAGTCCAACTCCCGTATTCACAAACAATATTATGAGGTCGCACAGTGCACCTGAACACATAGTTTCGGCAACTTTATAGATTTATTTGGCTTTGTTCAGCTTTGTTTTTTTGACAGCTAACTGGCGTAAAATTGTATATTATATATAAATTTATTTATCCAAAACGGTGACTGAGTTTTTCCATCTTAAAAAATTACTCAGTCGCAGCTTGGAGTCAGGAAATTGGCGGTGTGATACCCCCGTGCCTCGGAAAGCGCCTGATTTCTCTCCGGTCATGTCGGATTGCCGTCTCACCGAACTATGAGAGTGAAGGAACAGAGAGTGCACCTGTGTACAGCGCACACACTTTTGCACTATAATATATATCCTGCGTGGCTGATCTCCGTTGAGATTGGCCGCCGTGGTCGAAATTCGGCTAGGAGGAGGTTAAATTTATTTATATAGTTTGTAATTTATTTTTCTTTTTCTCTTATTTAAGTTAAGTCCACAAAACTGGTTATAAACTAAAAACTGTTTAGTTCTTACTTAATTTAACTTGTTATTTAGTTATAGTTGTGTATACTTGTAATGGGCATATATATAAGCCACTAATGATTACAAGTGTTTACTAATAAAAGTCGCAGAAGGTCGCTGGGTGCAGGCCGCTTCCAAATTCCAATAGGTCAATCTGGAAATCTGGAATTGCACGCGGGCGTATACAAAAAATTTCGCCACAAAATAGACATACTTAAATAATACAAACATCCTTTAGAAACGCATCCTTTTTGAAAGTCGGTTAATAACTCAGAATTGTACCGAATATCGTCGTGACGCTGCATTCAGTTTACTTAATTATAGACAAGAACAAATTATGGACCTTAGGAACCACTTAAATTCCAATAACTATTTGCGGGATTATTCTGAAACTTGAATTCCTTTATATTACCGGCAGAACTATTCCGACTCTCTATTTACTTACTACCCGGCATACTTGAGCTGTAAATCGAGAGGTTCTGAATGCGATTACCAGATAGAGCAATAAAGTTTATTAGTTATTTAAATGATTTTATTGTAATTTGTTCCCAAGATATGCTTTCATCACTGTCACAGAACGCATATATGCTCGGAAAAATAAGGATGAACTCTAGTTGATCTTATATCTAACGTATAAATCCCATTAAATAGTGACAAAAATTAACAACCAATAGCAATTATTAAAAGAAATAATCACTACTGGACACCACTACACAGTGCACACATAAGATATTTTAGTGACTGGTGCAGGGTGATGAATTTCAAAAAAAATCGAGGAAATACCCAAATCCACATTGTTAATAACTTGACATACACGCACCTTTACAGCGGTTTCAATAATCGATCCCGATCTCAATTTTCAATCTGATTCCGAGAATGAACCTATCATAACTCATTTGTAAGCATGTCAAAATATCTTTGTTCTGATTGGTAAATTTATGAGATAAACCAAAATACTATGAGGATCGTTTATTTAAAATGGGGGTTAGTACATATAACCATGATCGTCTACAAAGCTAAGTTAGAAGTCAACGTTCAAAATTCCAACTCGATACGAATGAACACTCGAAACTTCTGAAATGCAGAATAAGGCATTCTCACCTTGTGGTTTGGCTAGTCCGACCCTCGTCAGGCACCTATCAATATTGAGGAACTAGCAAATATTAACTTGAAACATGCCGTACACCTGAAGTGTTGAGGATTTTGACCGGGTTAAGCTAACTTATTTATGACTTACTAAACGACATGTCTGTCATTGTATAGGTTTTTTGGCGTACTATGTTATATTTTTTTTATATAGAAAATTTATTCAACTAATTATGTGAGGAGGCAAGGAGTATCGTTTTATGTGATTAGTTATGAAAGGCAAGGAGCATCATCTTATAGGGGGGGCAAGTTTGCTGGTAGGATATATTTTATATCCGACCGGATAACGACTACAGTACACAAGGTGTTAAAACCCACTATAGTGGGTTACGTCACTGTGACGCGTTGCGGGATCAGCCTGTGTATATCCTATTCCAACAGGGCTCTTATTCTGTATGATAGTGTAAATGTGTGTGGAATGGTATTCTGTAAGCCAAATTTCTATAGTCCTAAACATGACACGTTGTGTTACGTGCTTGTTACACACTGTCAAAATAACGTGCGGGATAGAGAATAAGGCCCCAGGACGGTATTATTGTGTCGACTGCCGAGGGGTAATCATCTCTCGTCAGTCGACATTCTATTGGACCCCACTCCACTTACCATCAGGTGCAGTGAAGTCATAATGTCGTTCCCGTATAAAAAAAGGAAAGATTGTCCAGCAGTAAGCAGCAAATTAAAACTCGAAAACCCACCGTAATTGCGATAGTGTAGCAAGAGGGTATGATACGAAGTTAGCAGTTATAGACGAAGTGAAGTTTGTTGAGTTTAACAATTTAATATCTCTGGTGACTAGCGTAGTTGATGAAACTGCAGTTTACAATGTCATTTTGAAAAAGCGTTAGTAAATGAAACCACATTCACGTGGTAGACGTGCTAACATTATGTCAAAAATCATCTATGAATAAGGAATATTTTAACCGAATATCCCAGTTTTAATAATAATAATAATAATATCAGCCCTGTATTATATACTTGCCCACTGCTGAGCACTGGCCTCCTCTACTTCTGAGAGGGATTAGGCCTTAGTCCACCACGCTGGCCTAGTGCGGATTGGTAGACTTCACACACCTTCGAAATTCCTATAGTGAACTTCTCAGATGTGCAGGTTTCCTCACGATGTTTTCCTTCACCGTTAAAGCGAACGACAAATTCACAAAGAATACACACATGATTTTAGAAAAGTCAGAGGTGTGTGCCCTTGGGATTTGAACCTGCGGACATTCGTCTCAGCAGTCCGTTCCACACCCAACTAGGCTATCGCCGCTTTCGCTTTCCCAGTTTTACCTAAATCCTAATTTTTATAATTTTGTGGTTTAGTATGAGTATGGCGAGTGCGAGAGTATATTTCTAACTGAAAGTATTATGTTGCAAATGCGATGAATTCTGTAAGAGTAGCAAAAAATGTATTGAAATTTATTTTGTTCTAAAAACACGTTTTTTATTTCATATCTAGGGAACAAATAACTATCATCATCATCATCATCTACAACCTATAGAATCCTACTGCTGAGTATAGGCCTCTCTCATACCGTGGCAATTTTTTAGTTTCCGAGCCAATCGCATCCAGATTCGACCCGCGATCCTTACAATGTCGTCGACCCATCTTGCCGCTGGACAACCTACTCTGCACTTGCCTTGTCTTATCACCAATCAGATAGCGCCTTACTCCACCTGTCATCACTTCATCTAACTACAAGTTACCTTTACTCCTCATAAACAAAAAATTTATCCGAGCAAGATTCCTCATTGGGTGTACAAATTGCCGTCGTAACTATGGTACCTATATATATTTATATATCAATAGCAAAGCAAAGCGACAATGGGTTATTCCGCTCAATATCAATTGAATTTGTGCCTGATATAAAGATAGGCTCGCCTATTTCACGTCCTTTATTTTTTTCTTTTTATATAATATACTGATACACACGTTTTATAAAATCAATCATTATTTTTTTACTGATGTCAAGTGTATAAAATAAAAGTCAAGTGTATAAAAAAAGATACATTTAAAAATTTTATAATCAGCCAATCACAACAAATTTTATTGCATTGGAAAATGTTATAATTCTATTTTGTATTGATTAAAACTATTTAAAAAGTCCATATTTATTTAAACAGTCAATATAAATAACTGATGTAATAAATCTTAAAGAATTATCTGCTTAATCTTTCTTTACTTCAATTAAAGAGAAAAGGAATCCACAACTTAGTTAAACTAAATAAAATATTAATAATGTTTAAACGGTATTCCAATGTAATTCATATTTAAACGCAACCTAACACAAGTGCATTATGAAAGCCGCATGTCTATTTCTGTAGATGGAATACTGGGGGATCTAAGATCCGAAGGATTAGTGCATTCGAGCGAGCACTACGTACCGATGTCTAGCACACGCGCTCAGGATGTTTCGGAATAATCTAGCACTAAATGCATCCGAATTTCTAAGCTGATTTTGTAATATTTGTTTAGTAGCACTACTGAACTACTAACTAGATTATTGTAGGCAAATGTAATGTCTATTTCTGACGCCAGGCGCTGTTGTGGTCCTGTTTGTAGCCATCGACCTGTTGTATTAAATATTTCCACTTACTATCATTCCGATTTCTGGAATAATGCCCAGTAGATTTATATTCCCTTCCATGCAAACTAATATCGGTAACTGCATTAGTAGCGTAGTTGTATTATAGTATGACTGCAGTGCTGAGGTACCCATCGGCTTCGATTCCCGGGCTAAAGTGATATTTGTTTTTTCTGTCACACTTTCACAATCTAAAATAAGTGCCCGATATAATGACAGGCTTGCCGGCTATCACGTCATGAGACGTAATACGCACGAAGGAAAATCGGTGTACCAGATGTGCTTCAGCCTACCTCTTCAGGTATTAAGGAGTCTGTGTGCAAACTAACAAAACTGCCGAAATATTGGTGAGATTCTTATCCCATCACATGTCACAACTTTTCCCTTTTCAGCAGAGAAACATTTCTGCTTACGTAAAAAGAGAATAGCCACAACATAACATATTATGTAACTGAATTTGTACAATAAGAGAATAGAAAACTAAATTACAAAGCGGTATTACGCGAACACTTACTCTTAGCGCTGTGTAAATGGAAATCTGACTGAAGCCTGCGAGGATATTATGTTTGCAGCGACTACTCGCACTAATGAACTAGATATCTTCTGCGATTGCATTCAAATACCTCAATTTTGAAGTGATGACTATATTATAAGGAATAGCAATTGTATTAAATTGATTTTAGCTTTATTTTTGCATGCCATCTGGCAGAATGTACGGGAATATATTAATTATATTATCTTACTATATTTTGTAGCTACTTTCAAATCATATAAAATATAATGTTTATGAAATAAATTGTCTCACACCCGTATACAAACATGGGTACACAAACAATATTATGAGGACTCCGTCGTTCCAACACATAGTGCTAGATTTTCATAATTTCCTTCGTCCTAGTTCATCTTTTAACAGATAATTAAAATAAAGATGTATCTCAATATTAACTAATCACAGCGCCCTTATACCTACGCACAGCGAAAGCTTAGCTAAATATTTGTGTAAATTAAATTATTATAATCATTGCTACGCTTTTATAGCAGGTTTTTCGGGGTAGACAGCAGCTTGGCTGCCCCCTAAATTTTCCGATGTAAATTGGCGACGGTGACCACATACCACCAATTAAGTTTTTATCATGTCTATCTTTATAGGTTATTAAATCGACAAACTAGCAAACGGGCCACTTAATATTTAGTAACTTCTAAACCTACTATACCAGAGGAATCGTGGATGCGCTACCGACCTTAAATTAATACTTAGAAAGGGTTTTTGAGCCTGCAGACTAAGGGATAGTGTAGTTTTCTATCAACTCATTTTCCCTATATTAATGTATTTATTCCTTGGGACTTTACAAGTACGATTTAATATCATCTTTTCATAGAAACATTGCTTTCCAGTTCTATGTCTGTTTCACCCACGTTCTACTAAACTTTAATAAATTCCTCCTATCTGGTAATCTGTAATTCTTACTTTTTTCGGCCTCCATTCCGCGGTCACCGTCCATCTTTTCTTTGAATTGTTAGTACCTTAGACCAGCAATTTGCTACCGTTAATAACATAGCCGCTATAATCGCAGTCGCGTTGTTCGTAATAAGCCAGTGGTCAATTGAATTATGTTGCACTTCAGCGCGTTCCTGGTATTCGCTTTGTGAATGCGGACGGAGATTCATCATAATTATAAATGGACAGCACGACTCCGATGGAACTTGCTTGCTAATGATCGTTGGCCACTTGTGCTTCAAGATGTTTCCTAACTTATAGATTAATGAGGGTAATTCGAATTTAAGATTTTGTATTCGAAAAAACGTTTTTTATTAAATTTTATTGAATTGGATCGTAAAATGCACCCTATATTTATTGAAGATTATAAATAATTTTAAAACTGTAGGTATAAATGTTGACGAGACCGCAGTATGAGAATTGATTGCATAGATGCATCTTAAGAACTCAATAGAGAAATAAATGATATAGGAATATTAGAAGTTACGTAAAATCAAGCCGTGTTAGACTAATGTGGCTCACGAAAATCCAAAACTTTCTATCGTAGCCTCCAACACAATAGAATGCAGGGCTGTCCCTACCGTCAGTCATTGATATCAGTCGTTCAATACGATTATTCTTATTTATAGGTGTAAGGAACTGTAACCCGACGCGAACTCAGGCCACTCGCGATTAATTCTGCTTACTTAGTATCTGTTCCTAATGGATTCGTGCAGTCTAAAGCCACTTGACGACACTCAAGCGAACTCGTCTTGTGCCGCGTTTGTGTTGAGTTACTGGGAGGGCGAGTTGGAGTTGATATTTTACGGGTTTTGACACAGTAGAGTAGAATGGGTTGTATATGTTTACTTCGCGTTTTGATGCAACAGTGGCTTAATTGGTTGATAGTTACAATATGATTTTTAAGCAGTGAAATGTAGGAACACAGAAGAGTAACTATAATTTGTTATATTACTTTGACCAACAAGAGAGCTATCAATTTTAATAATGTTGCCGGTCTGCCTAATCTGAATGCGGTCTAAGTGAAGTGGCCAGCAAAAGCCAAAGTCGCAGTGATCCCTATATTTATGTCAGCCTATGACAGGTTTGCCTTGCCACGCAAACTTCATGTGTTTAATGAATGCAAGATAGTGAATTTACTGAATACTGGTAGATTATTTGCATCCGACTGGATAGCTACCACAGTACCCAAGGTGTAAAACCCGTAATAGTGATCCATGTAATTATGTCGCGCCTCGGGATCAGCCGATGTCGAAGACGACTGACGATGGCAATCCACACTATCTAGACGTCATTCCTATGAGGTTACTGCTGCTAACACCGTGCCCATGTAAAAAAAGAACTATTAATCAAAACAAAATTCTTTCATATGTCGATCATTCCTCTGATTCGTTTCTTTCCAGTTCCACTATTATAACTCGAAACTAAGATCGGCAGTGGCAATAGGAGAGTTAATCTTACACAAAGCTCAGCGAGTCTCAGGAAAACTAAGTCTGGAATGGCTTTGCTTTATGATTGCTTCATATTACCCGATTTAGATTTATTACTATTTTTCCATAAGGAAATATACTAGGAATGGTATCAATTTGAGGACAATAAGTTGGTCCATTTGTTAAACCTACCTACCGCCAGCCTGTATTATATGCCCACTGCTGAACATGGGCTTCCTCAACTATAGAGAAAAAAAAAATATAAAGCTTTTGTCCTCCACCCTAGCCTAGTGTGGGTTGACAGACTTCACATACGTTGGAAATACTTACTATACGTTACTAATGGATTTCTAAGGTACATAGATTTGTTAACGATGTTTTCCTTCAGCGTTACTCCGAAGAATAAGTGACAAACAATACACACTTTAAAAGATTACGTATGTTGAATGAGAAGAATATTGTATTGTGTCGTGGTTGCCTGACTTCTACGAATTAGTGATAGGACTCTCAAAAACGTTTTGTTCTAAATAAAAATCCGTTTATTTCGTTATTGTCTATTATTATCTCCTTTTTTTACAGTTACTTTTTTTACATTTAACCTATGTTTTTTTTAATAAAATAATGCATATGAAAATATTAAAAAAATAATTCCCCTCTGATGGTGAAGTTCAAGACCCAAGCCACCGACCGTTAGGCAATCAAAGAGGAATTTCCTCACAATGCACGCTGTCTCCAGCAATACTGTCTTCTGTATCTGGCGTTTGTCCCAACGACCAATAAGGAGCTTCTGAAGACTTAAATCTATTACTATTAAACATAGCTACAATGTAAAATTATAAAGGAAAAGGAGGCGGCTCAGTTCATGCTGACCGAGACAGTAGTTTCGAGCAGCGCTGGTTTTAAACTTCTCCTTACTTACTGAGGTGTTATGTGGAACGTTTATAGAGCTAGCCTACCATGCGACAAGTAATTTTCTTTGGTAAAGTAAGAAAAATTATAAATTTTAATTGTAATCAATCATAAAAATATATCTCTGATGCCTAAAAGAATTTACATATTGTTATGATTGAAAAAACATTACAGTTCTGTTAATGTTTTTGAGTATTAGCATTATTTATAAACCTTTCAAGCGTGTTTTAGAAGCATAGACGTCATCAGGTATGGATACAAAAATTAAATATTAAACGAGGCATCCGTGCCGGCATCGGCCGCCAAATGGCAAATAATTTGCAACGCGCAATAATTGCTACCGGATACGAGTCGCGGCATCAATTAAATTAAAACTCTTTTAGAACTTAATCGAATTGCTTCGATTCAATGCATCGAATTAAAATCGAATGCCGTTAACTGACTCTGTTTATCGTTTAAATCGATATGGCTTTGGAGGTGTTGGTGTATTTCACAGATGTAAAATGACCGTGTATATTTTCTTTAATTGTTGATGTTTTGATGGCGTACATTAAGCATACATGCTTGATATATAGGCGATTTTTATTAAATTTGCAGCGAAATACTTACAGGAAATACAGCCATAGTTCCTTGATTCCGTAATCGCGTTTCGAGGTTGGCCAGACAGGCAGCAGCCAAACCATAATTCTGCCACTTTTGAGGGATACAACGAGTTTGGTAAGTCGATTATTTTGAAATGGCAATATTATTTATCAGTTTCTTTCATGGTGTTGAGGTTTTTGATGCACGGCAATAAAAAAGCTAAAAATATAAGCTCACGTCTTCCATCCACAAATTTTAGAGAGACAAAGAACTCAGTGAATTTACAATACACCGACCTTTTATGTCCATCCTATGTGTGATAAAATTCTTGCTTATTGATATCGAGCACAATTTCGGGAAATCAACATTCAAACGAAAATTTACAAAATGATTTATGTTTGCGTAAATGTTAGACATTAAAAAAAAACAATTTATCCGGATTTTATTGCGGTTTTTTATATTATATTCTTCTGGCGTTTCGAAGACTTCGCATGGTCACGGAGGGGACGGCGATAAAATCCTGAAAAATAGTTTTATTTCAATATCTTACAAATTTCGATTGATCAATTCAAGATATTGCCACTACACCAATGTTATATATTGCCGTACACAAAAATGGTAAAACTACACAACATATTCACATAAAAATCAATCTGGATCAATTTATTAGCGTGCGTACCGTCCGCGATGGTAAATTGCATACGTAATTGAATTTAAAATATGCACGCGTTGGCACCAGTTACTTGCGGCCGAAAATATCAATCATCGAATGAGCGATGAATTTTGGGTATAAATCCCTGGTATTAACTTTACGTGGCGTTTACACACACATACACGGTTTATATCCTTGAAGCGGTAAGCAGAGTTGTTACTAGTGCTATGTTCTTGTCCGTGTGTGTATCATGCGTCCCATGATGTGATCCACGAGGTTTCTATTACCTGATCACAAATTCCGGGCAGAGCCTTATTTTTTCATTGATTTGAATGACGAGATGAGCTTGCCATTCGCCTGATGGTAAGCGATACGACCGCCCATAAATAGTAGAAACACCATCCAACACCTTGAATTACAATGCATTGTTTGGTATTCCAATATGCTCACCATCCCGAGACATGAGATGTTAAGTCTTATTATGTCCAGTAGTCACACTGGCTACAATGTCTTTCAAACCGGAACACAACAATGACTCCACACCAGTGTTCCGAACTTGACGGATTCTTAAATATGAGAGACCTACCACCAGTAAACCCTAATATCACTAAGCCCGAACGGGGATTCGAACCCCGGACCTCAGCCCCGTAATCGTACTCGTACCGCGTACACATTACATCTACGCCAACGAGGCAGTCCACTCCCTATTTTATCATAGTTAAGGTTACAGACCAACTCATATCCGTAGTATTGTAATGCTCTTTGCGAACTCACCATAACACGAGGTCTGTTCGAATGCCTATAAAATAATTTGCTAGCCATGATCATAGTATTATAATTAATTTTGGATACCTATGTGAATGCAACCTGTTCCTAAAGTGAATTGGGACTCCTAATCAGCTTGCCTGATACAAAATTGCGTGGGTAATATAAAATATGAATAAAATAACTATGAAACATAATATTTTTTTTACAAATATTTAAATCTGCTCGTGGTAATAAGTATATTGTAAAATTTTGAAATTTTATTTAAATTGATTGGCATGATTAGTGATAGTTTAAAAATATAAACGCAAAAACATTAACACGGAACAATTGTATCTGTAATACAATATACAAAATTAAAATAACACGTTTACCCGATAATAAACACTTAAATCACATAAAAAAGGTTAAATAACAATATCACCTTATTAAAAAATCACAAAGCGCAAACTCTTTGGTGCGCCCCATCGGAGATAGCGCGGACTGGCACAACGAAGCCACGAGCGTTCCAAATTCAAAACCGTTCAGTACGGCCGCGGCACGCCACGCTGCTCTGTCACCATGTCAGCCAAAAACAACGACAGGACAAGATGGAGAAGGAAAAAGTCCCCCAAGAAAATAGAAGAGGACAATGACTGCGCAAGCCTTGCGTGGCTCCTGAACTTCAGGCTGGATGAGATTGTGAACGTCAAAGTTCCTGATGATGAAGTCGAGGAGCCGAAGGAGGTTCCTGAGGTGTCGGTGTCGAAGAAACCGCCTTACACCTACCCAGAGCTCATCGAGAGGGCGTTGAGAGAAAAGGGAGAGTTGACCGTGTCGGCCATATACCAATGGATCTCGTGAGTTATTTTCTTTTATATACGCAATATAAAAAAAATATAATTTTTATTCATACTTAATTTTTTAGGTTATAGTTTTTTTAAACTCGATATCTAGTAGGCTCTGCACCGTGCGCTGCCATCCATAATAATATAAGCACAACAATTATAGTTTTTGGTTCGTTTTTCCAGCAACTAAACAAATCAATAAATCGACATAGTTTTTTTCAAGGACTGAAGAAAATACGATCTCATTAAGTAAATATTACAACGGGATAGCTTCATACGGATGAAGCCAGTGTAAATCATACTTAATTTTACTTTTCGACAGACATTCGTATCCGGCGCCACGCTGGTAATAATACAGTATTTAAAAATTACTTTAATATATTTTTAGCCATTCCAGTATCAGTGTACGATTTTCAAAATTTATTTAGGATAACAAACAGCTGCGCAAAAAAATTAATTATCGTATCAACATATGTACAGGCCATAACTTTACCCATAGTATTTCATTTAATTACATTTTAAAATATGCTATAACAAAATTAAAATTATTTTATCACATAAGGGCATACATGATTATCGCTATGTAAGCGGATCATGCCTCAGTAATTAACATACATAACATATTATGTCTGTACCTCAAAGGAGCAGACATAGACTCTTCTAGATCACACACTTTGTTCAAGATCACACCGTAACAGGCGCGAACCTATATTCATGTCAAGTTCCAATCTCGATTCAATAAAAGACCTTATGTTATTTCCTAGTCTACTACCAAACCAATGATACAATAGTATCTTCAACAATAGCGAGACGATTAATCAAATAGTTGCTTAAAAAACGTGGAAATAATGGATGTCACGTCGAATTATGACAACAAAGTGTAAGCCTCGTGGCTGTAATGCCGTTTGGACCTGTATCATTGTTCCGCCTAATGACATTTCCATTTGTAATGTGACGAGACATTTTTACGTTATTAGTTGGCGCTTTGTTAAATTATTTGAAGGAAATTCGGTTTAAATTGCTGAGTAGTTAATGGTGGTTATTTTTAATAATAGAACAGCAAGACACTCTCTGATTGAGTTATTGCCACCAGCATGTCCGATAGGCGTTTTTTTATACGTTCATACCAACGTGACCCAACTGCACCTGATGGTAATTGGATTTAGGTCCAATAAAATGCCGACTAACAAGAGATTACCCTCGGCGATCGACACAACTATGCCAGCCTGTTGGAACCGGATAAACACAGGCTGATCCCGGAACGCGACACACATACGTGGGCAACTATAGCGGGTTTTAACACCTTGTATACGGTGGTCGATATCTGGGTAGATGTAAAATATATTCCACCACCAGCACCTTTATATCCTAGCATCAGCGTTTAAGTACTATGTGATGTAATCGTGATTATTAGATATCAACAGACCTGATATCTTAGGTCTTAGGATGATGATCACAGCGTAGTGAAACGTAGTGCAAGACATGCTAATTCTGGTTATTCTACTGTTTACTAATAGTCATGAAACTAATCATCAGAAGAGCGAGTTGTGCGTCTTATCATTCAGTTTTATACAAGATATCTTTTTCATAGAAAAAGTTGGTTAGCTATATCGGGTACAGTAATTTATTCCTCAATTTGGTTCCTAAACATTGGCGATGAGTTTCACGGTTACTTTGTAAAATGTAGGTAGATATTGTAACTTTGACTTTTCGCACGACCAACACCTCACTCCACCTCGTGAACATGAAAGCTGCAGTCTTCAAAACGTCGGGAATAAACTGAATTACAAAAACCACGAAAAAATTCGAAAACTAGTTAGGTATATTTCGATTAGAAGTAAATTTTGAATTTCCATTTAGTTGAGCAGGTATTGACATAACACTCCTCATAACACGAAGGACTAGTGACTCAGATACATGTACTTGTCTATTTATCTAGAGTTACGAGTCAAAAGCGCTCTAGCCTTGATCGCTGTAGCGTGACTTCATGGGGCTTAAGTCGGAACTTGCAATCTCGAGGACTTATTTGTTATTCGCTAACTTTGAGAGATTGATAGCTTGCGTTGAAGTATCATGTTTTTTATTCCATCGAATTCACGTTTTCTGTCTGTAATCTAAACACCATTAAACGTAATTATTTTTTACTCTAAACAGCTGCTCCATTCATTGCTAAAATACTTGGTATTGAAACAAACACTTAATATACTAACCATATCGTTTAATTATTACTTTATCATTCATTGATTCTAATCAATGAATTAATTAATTGTAAATTATTTCAATGAACGCGACAAATTGTCGTTAGAATAAAATCCGCGCTGCACGCGTCGCTTCCCGCGCAAACATTTGTTTTGATAATAATTTAATAACGCTGCACCCTCGGTCACACGGCGATAAACATGATGCTAATATTGGCTTTGTAAATCGATAGTTATTAGTTTGTTTTGTAGTGTGTCTTTCTAATCGTGACATGTCAGGTTATTTTACTACTGTTTGACGAGACGAGTAAAGTCGTTGGTAAACGTCACGATAAGAACAGCAATATCTTATACCACTTGAACTTTAAATTGCAAAGGTATTTTTGCGAGCACGGTAAAGTAACTCCATTTCACATTATGCTAAGTTGTGTAGTCCAGATAGAATGTCGACTTACGAGAAATTATAGCTCTAGCCAGTCGACACAATTATGCCGGCCCGGTCGAGATATACCTACCACTGCATCGTCACCCTGAGGTCTGTCTTAAGGCCGTCTTAAAATAAATCTCAAATTTAAGTATCTCAAGTAGACATTAAATGTATTGAACTATAAAGCAAATCATGCTAAAGCTGTCATTGAAGACCTTGTACCAAGGTCTACCGGCATTGTCACATAAATAAAACCCAGCTGTCAAAACACATTACAAAAAAATTTAGTAAAGATGTCACTTGAGCTGATGTTAATATTTCTTTATTAAATACAGACTATCTTAAGAATCTGACCTTAATATGGCAGCACCTCAGCTGATACCATACTTCAGAGCGAAACTGAGTTGCATATTAATAAGACCCTTAGAATGTCCGGAAATACACTGCATGTAATGTATTTCTCTAATAATAATGTCCCTCAAATTGGAGCATAGCAAGTGCTTGTAGAATTCTGCTTGGCGTCAGAAATAACATTGCTGTGATACTTCCCGAACGAACTGTGCGTACAAGTAATCAAGCATTAGGTTACTCAAGATACGACCCCTATTACATGAGGCGGTCAATCGTGGGAGATTGGTCCCACACCATTAGGGGACGAATAAACTTGGATGATCTAGTTGCACCTCTACAGAGATAAAGATTTATGTAGTGATTGATGATGCAATGTCGTCTGTTTGCTCTGATGGATGGAGATTGGTTGATTGTGTTGTTAAAAATGCGTAATTGATGGAATGCGTTGGTCTTTTGGGATTCCTTTGCGTAGCTTAAGATGTTAAGAAAATGTTTTTCTGAATGAGACTGCAATGTGACTTTTGTGTCAACGTGTTTTTTAATAGATAGTTTATTTGTCCTTTAAAGGTCTAAAAATATAAAAATACGTCTCTAAGGGTTGTCTTAAAAGCCATTTAAGGTTGTAACGTGTCCTGATTCTACTGTCATTGTGATTTATTGCGGATATCGCATGATATCTAATTCTTGTTTACCGGTATATAGTTTAAAGGAAATCCAAGTGTTAAGCCATTTGGCATGAACATCAAATTCCAGAAACACCGAATTCTAAAACGATAACACGATATACTTCACCGAGGCTATAGGCAGGTGCAATATTTTGTCCGCAAATCTCAATTTTGTTTACCTCGTAATATATACCATGACGCAGCGGCGCGGCGCGGCGGTTGGGGCGCTCGTCCCGGCACTGCCCGGTACGGATATCGATTTCGGCGGTGCACGCTTCAGTTACAATACTGTTTATTGATATACTTCTCGCGATAGGACAGTTTTATTAAGGCAAGTGTAGGTTGTGTGGCAAAACTTTTTGTTTGGGTTTATAATATGATTTTAAATGGCTTTATTAAAAATTACGAATCGGGATGGTTTGTATTTATAATCCATTGAACTCTATTGTTTTAGTAAAACATTATGAAATTGACTAACCTTCTTTTCATTTTCTCAAGACTACAACCACTAATGCATTATCCGCAGACACAGTTGCATAAGAAATACATGAAGATATTGTAGTAAATAATAAATTAAATAATACCTTACACAATTTTGTCTCGTCACTGATAAAGGCACTCAACACATAACATCTACACTCAAAGAATCTAATGCACGATCCCCTCACACGAGTTATTAGCCAACTACAACTCATTAACTCCGCGTCCGGTGTAAAACGAGCCATTGCAACCGTCGATTGTTGTTCCATTACACCTGTTTAGGGTGGCCGTTAGGGTTGCCAAGCGTTCGAGAAAACCCATACGCGATCTTTTCGGACAAAAAATTTTTATTCTGCTTCAGATTTTTGGCTAATTTGTTATGTTTATATTCACACGGTTCGATGTCATTGCTGGCTTACCTGTGCAATGAGTACCTATAGCTATTATTCAAAAGAAAGAGAGAAAACAATTTTAAAGTCAATAAGACGTTGTTTAAAATAGTGTGGGTAAGTCAAGGTGATATTGCATTCGTTTCAATTCTAATTTCTTCATGTCAATCATAACGAATCAAAATAAAGGCGTCTACCAGATAGTACAATGTGTGGCAATTTTCCCGTTAATAGCCGATTTCGATAAATAATATCAATCTTAAAATTCGATCCGATTACCAGAATAAACCAATCAATATGTTATTTGTAAGCATGTCAAAAAGACTTTATTCTGATAGGTTCATTGTTGCGACGGATCAAAGAAAGGGTTTTAGATAATTTATTAAAAATTGCAGCAAGTCATGGTACCAATCTAGTTGAAGAAAAATAACACACATTGCAAGAAAGTTTTGCAATAAGGTTTCCGTTCAAATTAATTCGGCTCTGTGATTTAAAATTAAGACGTACCAACCCTGAGCGACGATTTGTTTTGTTTGTTATTGTCCCCGTTTAGTTATCACTTTAACTGTGTTAATATAATGCAAATTGGAGAGCTGTTACGCTGTAACTACAGCAATTACTTAGAGGATCGCATTGATGTCTGGATTTTTAAGTGTTGTATTATCTTCTTAAATGCGATAATAAATTTTGGGCCTGTTGTGTTTACTTTTAGGTCTTATACAATTGTGTGGTCTATTTTCATTATGTAATTAGTTTTAAAGTCTAAATGGGAGATGTTTTTTTTTACAAGAAATGAGTCTAATAGATTCGACTAATTCTACGACAAATTTCGGGCTTTGAGATCTGAAAATCTTATCTGCACACTCCATACAAACATGCATTATAACTTTACCAAGCTATAACTAACTAAATTTTAACGATACATCAATCTACGTTAGACTATGATAGGCAATTCGAAGGTATTTCAAAACTCAACGCATTTATTACCCCTGAAAAGGGAAAAGACATGATTCGACGTATGTTCGTTATATACTGCAGAGACCGCTTCCCCTTCTACAAAGCGAATGACGAGCGCTGGAAGAACTCTGTCCGACACAACCTGTCCATCAACCCTCACTTCCGCAAGGGTGCCAGGGCTCCCCAGGGCGCCGGCCACCTGTGGTCCCTGGCCGCTAATGCCATTGATCTGTTACCACTGAGGAACATCCCCGTCCAGGAGAACGTGGTCGAAATCAACCACGGCACGAAGATCCTCGGGTTTCCTAAAGTGAGTGTTAATTTGTTATATATTAAATTATGTTTCATATTAAGAACAATTATTAATAATAGGTAATTTGCGTAACTACGTTCTCTAATTATATGTACGTATATAAAATTTTTGCATACAATTGAAACGGTGAAACATGTTGCACATTTAACAACATAATTGTTACCTACGCTAATTACCATGTTTTATGCAAAATAAATTGATTTGATTTGATAAAAATGTATCAGTATCTAGCAAAAATCTGTGCATTTTGATTTGAAGTTTTGTAGCGTTAACAGGTTTACTTAAGGGTATTGCCGTCTCTCTTCTTTAGCCCCTTATGGGTTTGTGACGCACCCATGTTTTTTTTGATTCTTTGTATTCCTAGATTGTGGTATCAATTTATTATTTAATCATTTGTTACTTTACAAATAAAGAGAATCGATTTATATTTTTAGACACAATAAGGAATCAATTCTGATAAACATACATGTAAGATATTGTAACGACTCTGTCTTCTCAAAATTTATTTTTATATTTCAATTTTTAGGTCATCGTCTTGGATGAGGCGGCCATCGCGGCTGCCAGCATCATACCAGATCAAGACTTGTTCAGCGGTAGTACAAGTGAGTATTTCATTTATTATGCAACGTAACCTTACGTAATGTGTCCCACTGCTTAGTGGAAGGAATAAACAAAATGGTATTTATTACACAGACAGACTCAGGCATATGAAATATCCAACACCTAGTATCATCTCGTATTTTGGATATTTACTTATAATCGTACTCGTTTACTAGGGATCTTTCTTTTGATTATCATTATCATCATCAACCCATTGAAGTCCATTGCTGACCATAGGCTTCCCCTAAGGTACGCCACAGAGCCCGGTCTGCTGCTTTATGCATCCAGTCGCTGCCGACCTTTTTGTTGCGCCATCTGGCCAGAGGACGTCCCACTCTGCGTTTATATGATTTTCTCTAAATGGGGAGACGAGCATGCCGCTCACCTGATAATAAAAGATACAATCGCCCATAAAGAGTAGCAGCATCGTACAATACTTATAATTGCAAGTACTGTGTGGCACTCCACCACGCTTGTCAACCTGACACAACATGTTAAGCCTCATAATGGCCAGTAATTATTTTTTTTCTTTTATATTCGTATGCTTTTGGTAACATTTTAAGCAGCCCCATCGTAGCCTAAATATTATCTTCTTATCCTAAATGACTAATGTAATAAGATATACCTATAGCGGCTCCAGACAGAGGTTTCAACAAAATATCCTGATAGGCACCAACGTCTAGCCAATTAATATTAAAAACAATATTCAAAGCCTCTCACATAGACTTCGTCCTGACACATTCTACTAATGCCCAGTAATTACGCTGGCTACAATGTCTTTCATACAGGAATAGTGCATGCATACTGCTGCTTGGTGGTAAAAGTAAACATTGTGATGGTAACTACCTACCCGATGATTCCTCGAATCGGAGAGATCTAAACCAGTGAACTATGTATTCATGCTTATTAATATAAAAATTCATATTAAACTACAAGCTAATATAATGCATAGCATTTTGCGAAGTCCGTCATTCATCTTTGATAGACGTGTTGATTTAGCTGTCGTAACTAATTTTATAAACCATTTTTCTTCATGAATAGATTTGATATCGTAGATTTTATATGACCGTGTAATATTTTACGCTGTTATTATAGAAACTTTGTTTTATTCTAAAAATTACTGTTGAGACGTGACCCTATGTATATATATATTACATTTATTCTATAATAAGCATTTTTCATACAGTGACTGACACGATTTAAAAAAAATGGATGATGAAAATAGTTTATTTTAGAAACAGTAGCAAGTGGATAATATTAAATTTAAGTGATCACAATAACTTCACTAGTATTGTGTCGCAATTGTTAGGCTTAAATTGATGAAATGTATTATAATAAATGTACTTATAAACAGTTCAGTTAAAAATAATATATAAAACAGAAATAATAACAGATAATTAAATATATACACATAAATAGAAAAAAAAACTATGAGTAATTGACTGCAGTTAGTACACTTTAATGTATTATTATCTAATTTAAGTGGCTGAAAAATTGGAAATTGAATGCAATATCTACAAGGGTCCTCCTAATGGTTGATTAAAGCTTTTCTAGACCCATGCTAATACATAAATTCTCAAAACAATGACCGTATACACGCGGTAATATAATGAAATTTCTAGATTGTTTGCAATTGCTAATATGCTATCAACATGCCGTCAAGGAAACTAAACGATCACCACATCATTCAATCGCATAAAAAACAAATAAAGAACCTAAAATTCCTTTCGTCAGAATATTTGTTGAGTGGTTTTTTAACTTCATCCACCAATTGAAGAGTTTTAACAAATTCATTACTCCTTTGTGTTTCACAACAATGATGCCGTTTAAGATGCACCGCTAATATGGCGGACGCTTGAATGAACCTCCGCTAAGCTGTTTGTAAAGAAAACTCCGTTTGACCCCTGGCTGTTTAAGTAGTTTCTTCTGTTTAAAAAATTCACTTGATTTTTTGCACTCAGAAAGGGCAAGCAATTTAATTGTTGGATCTTGTTTTCTTTGTAGCAGATCATTCGTTTTTATTGTTATTTACATGTAAAACTATAGCTTAAACTGAATTATTAATTAGAGATACATTCGAATTGTTCGCACTCATACTTCCATATTTCTATAAAACAGTATTGTGTAAAAAACGTAAAAGTCAAAGTTGCGTGGTACTTCGTGTTCTATATCAGCCGGTATACAACCGGTAAGATTAACAAGTTTACATTATCTAAAGAATAGGTAACTACGATTAGCAAGATGAGCGGCGACAGCCTGGTTGAGAGTGGAATGGACTGTCGAGACAAATGTCCGTATGTTTAAAACCCAAGGGCATGCACCTTTGACTTTTCTAAAGTTGTGTGTTTTCTTTGTGAATTCTCGCTTGCTTTAACAGTGAAGGCAAATAGCGCGAGGAAGCCTACACATCTGAGAAGTTATCTATAAGAATTTTGAGGGTATATGAAATCTACCGAACCGTACTACGCCAATGTAGTTGACTAAAACCTAATCCCTTTCTATAGTGGGCCCGTGCCCAGCTGTGGAATAGCACATAATAAAGGGTTGGTTGGTTTTATTTTATATATAAGCAGCCATACTACTCCATTGGTGTAAACGCAGCTATACGGGACTAATGTCTCGCTATTAGATATTAAATACATTAATACATAATTAAACAAAATAATATTGTTGCAGTGTTCCTGAACCCAGTGTCCACAGAACAGGTCGTCAGGGAATGTGGACTCATCACCGTCGACTAGTGCCTATTTAGATGAAGCTGTGATGCAATTGTGGTGTTGGAAATGCCTTGGTTTCTTTAGTTTTACTATCAGGTGATGAATTTATTTGAAATGAATTATAGTGTGTTGGCATGAAAAATATAAAGAATGTGCTCAAAATATAGGGTTCTTGTAAGTCCGTTTCCTCGGTAAGAATTTTGGCACTAATTTGCCTAATTGTTGATTTAATATCCTTAGTTACAATAGACCGTAAAATTATTATACGTAACTAAAAGATTATGCGAGCGAATTGGCTCTCCAATTATTCAAGTGTATGTAAAAAATGGTAGCAATGTTTATTCTTCGAAAATATTTATCTATGTTTTTGTAATCAACGTCTCACGCCACAATTGCATTAACGATAATTAGAATAAACAAATGTTTATTTGCGATATATAAGATAATGAAGGAAAAGATGAAAACCTCAAAGAAAGTGTGGCATCTACCTTCTCATTTCTTACCGCAAGTACTCTAATGAAATAGTTTAGTGTTTCATTGAAATGACTGCGGGTTGTTTATCATGCCGTAAATGATGTAATATTATTTTGGTCTTAATTATACAAAGGTTTGTAAAGCCATGAAAATACGGTATACAATTATTTATATATTATTTACTTTAAATTTTGGTCGCGGCTCGACGCGCGTGGTAAACCTTTTCTTCAAAGTGCCTTAAATATTAGGCAAAATATAACGTTCATTTTCGGGTTTCAAACGGGCCAGCAAAATTGTGTTGACTGGTGAGGGATAATTTCTCGTTGTCGACACTATCTGGGCCCTCCTCCTCTTAGCATCAGGTGTTGTAGGGTCTTTGCTATGTCCGTATAAAAAAATCCAGGACACAGTCTATCTGAATACCGTTTTCTGCGTTTCCTCCATACAAATTGTTACGCGCTGCTATCCTAGCCGATGACATCGGGCGTTTCCGGAAGTATTCGGCTGCGCGGTCTGGCTGGCAGAAGAGAAGATTGACACGCGGCGACTATTCTGATTCTCTCTGGTTGTACGCAGTCAAAAAATGTTTAAATTGTATTCTGTAATTATTTTTGTTAATATAATATTTAATACTAAGAAATAAAAAGAGCGTTTAACAAAACTTCACAAACCGTCGCATCTATTAAGTACGATCGGCAAAGTCATTTCATTTAAACGCTAACTAAGTATGACATTGATAGAAAAATATTATGATAATAATTGTTTGGCGATCTCGTAGTAATGGTAATTAAGGCGATGTATTTAATAGCAATAGTTTTAATAAAATATTTGAAGTGATTATTGTTTTTTTTTACCATACACAGTCCTGTGTGATGAGCAATCTTCAAGCAAAGTTTATTAATCACCAACATAATTATAGATGAAGACTGCATATTATATAGCTATATTTACTCCTATAAACACAACTTGTAGTGCATAACCAGACATTTACAAGCCAGTATACTTTAAGCTGTAAAATTTGTAGTCCTAAAATCGATTTTAAGGCACACAAAATTTGTAAAATTTACAAAAGAAGCAAGATTAATTAATACACCATTTAACATTTATATTTAAATTGAATTGCTGTGGCACTTAAATCTGGGTGTACTAGATACATCTCTGCTTACGACTCCACAAATCATTAACGTACACTCTGGTAAACATAACCAAGCATAGAAATACAAATACAGTTGCTTTCCAACCTGCGACATTGTTCGGGGACACAATGCCGTGACACACGTCAGTGCGCCCCGACCGCACGCGGTTTATGATAATGTTCGCCGCACGCGTTATCCGTGTGTAGCCTTTGTGCTGCAACGAACTTTTGTTTAGAATGCCGAGTGATTTTTAATTTTAAAGTATTGTTATATATTAGTACAGGATCCCTAGTACACTTTGCATCGTTTATTACTATCAAGCTGATTTTTCGTGAGTAGCTTCCTTTTGACTAGACGCCCAAATTTTTCCTTACAGTAATGTTGGTAAATGGTAGCTTAATAGGGGTAGCAAGGATAAATATGTAGATTAGACGAATTTTAAAAATGTATTACTAACCGAAGTTTTCTTTGTTAATTATCGAGATAAGTATCTAAATAACGTGAAAAAATATTTGTCCTACAAAATATAAGGTTTGGTTAGGGAGTCCCCTCTCTCTGACATGTATCATAAACAAGGTCATGAAAAATAATTACTAACCAGCTGATTTTTTTTATTGGTTATCTAACATTTGCATAGTTTACTACCCACATTGTCCTACAAATTAAAAAACTTGGGCGTCTAGTCAAAAGGAAGCTACTCACGAAAAATCAGCTTGATAGTAATAAACGATGAAAAGTGTACCAGGGAACCTGTACAATATGTACAATTTATAGAGTAGCGAAACTCAAGTGGCAGTGGGCAGGACACATAGCTCGTAAAACTGATGGCCGTTGTAGCGGAAAAGTTCTGGAGGGGCGACCACGAACTAGGAGACGCAGCGTAGGCAGGCCCCCCACGAGATGGACCGACGACCTGGTGAGGGTCGCCGGAGTCCGACGGATGAGGGTAGCGCAGAACCGGACCCTATGGCGCTCAATAGAGGAAGCCTATGTCCAGCAGTGGACGATTCCACAACTAAAACTATTCAAAACCCGTGATTAACCCAATTTTTATTTTCGAGACCCGATTATAGCTGTTTTTAGAGCCCAATCAGCACATTCACCACCGAAATGGAGTAAATGTGACCAAAAAAATATAATTCATAGCCATTATTGTTTACCGATTTTCCCATTTTAGTCACGTTTTGTGGAGGGAATTTATTTATTTTTTCGAAGGCTCTGCGCCCCGTATAATTAGTGCGGGTCGTTTCAAACTGAATGTAAACGTTAGTAGACATAAGGACCATTATTGCATGAAAATAAATTTATTAACTATTTTACCAAGGCGTCAGGATTGCCTCACACTAACAGCCGTTTTTAATAAATGATCCCAATCTGAATCTTCAATCCGATTATGATATGAACCAATCAAAATAACTCATTTGTAAGCATATCAAAATACTTTGTTCTGATTGGTCTATTTTTGAATATATCGAATGGGATCGTTTATTCAAAATGGCGGTAAATCTATTAACTAACCGAAATACTCGTCTTTAATTTTGTCTACCTCAGATATAATCTGTATGATCACATAACATACATTAATGCAACAATAGTAATATTTAATTGGCATTAAGCCACAATCTAGGCGATACTAATCACACCGCATATTAATCCGGTATCAAACACCTCAAGTTAAGTACCAGAGATTATCGGTTATGCCGTATTCACTTACCACAATAATAGATAAGTAATTAGCTTGGATCTTGAGCGTCGCCATCAGAAGGTGATTCATTTTTTTATATTTATATGTATTGTTTTTTTTTAATGATATGTATGTTGTTAAAAAAGTTTTTTTAAAAATAAAAGGAATTAAAATCACCATCATCAGCCGCAAGATGTCCACTGCTGACCATGAACCTCCTCCTAAGATTCCCAGATCGACCTATTGGAAGCAGCCTGCATCCGGCGACCTCATGCGACTTTTATAAGGTCATCTGTCCACCTCGTGGGTGGACATCCGACGCTGCGCTTGCCAGTACATGGCCTCCACTCCAGAGCCTTCTTGCCCCGTCCGCCATCAGTTCTGCGAGCTATGCATAAATATAAATCAGTAATAATAATTGTAAATCTATATCGAATTAAAATAATAACATAGATTTGCAGTTAATAATAGAACGCATCGTTTTTATAGAGTTAACAAAGGACTTTACAAATGCGTATCTTCAGTTCATGTAAACATGTCGTGTGCAGCCCTAAGGTTTCAGCTCAAGCGCAGTTCTATGCCGTGTGGGGCTTTGTTATTCAAAATGTTAAATATATCTATTGTTATAGTAACAGGTTATGACAGAAAAGAACTAGGCAGCCAGTGAGCTAGCAGCTTACCGTCTGGTCTTGGAGTTTCAAACTATCAGTTCAGTTTTCGTTTTCAATATTGGAAGACACATGACAAATACATCTGTACATAGACGTTAATTAGCACAAGAATCCAAGCTGCACGTTATCAATTCTATTGCCCAGTACATATCTTCAGGTAAAACCTAGCATGCAGAACAGAAACACACATCACGCATTTATTGCAGAGGCACAGCCAGGGAATCCACTTTTCGGCTAGTGTGTTCCGTCCTATGATATCATAGGGGACGAGCCTAATACCGGGCTGATACTGAGAAGAAAATTCCAAATATCACTTTGCCCGATCCGGGATCGAACCCAGGATCTCAGAGCGCTGCCGTACCGCGCATGCAATACAACTTCGCCACCGAGGCAGTCAATTAAATGTTGTAGCTATATACCACGGACTACATCACATTGGTTGCATATAAGCTCAACTCCATTCTCAAAATGAACATATCTAAGGTCCAACCGTCCTTAATCATCGAATCCTTTGAGACCGCATAAAACCCTCACAAATGTGGGGGGGCGTGGTCAGCATCTGTTATTTCGGGACGGGTCCACCGCTTGATTTAGCGTATCCCGCGTCCCGCTAAATACTCCCGGCCCGGGATTTCGCGGGATTATAACAGTCCCAATTGATTTATAATTGCCTAGTCAGGTTAAGATTTAATTAACATGTTTGGGTTACGTTGTCTTTTTGAGTGGAAGTCAAGTGTTCTGAGTCTTTTGTAGTGATTGAAGATGTAGTAATTTTGGAGACAGTATAGTTTTTCTTACATTACAAAAAGAAGAAACTTCTGAAAGAGATAGAGATTATCTTCACTTCGATGCAATAAAAAGAGACCCTGTTACCAGTTCGAAACAATTCAGAATCATATTATTAGAATTGGAAAACTCACTCAAATGTTCTAATGAGAAACGCACCAGGGACTTGACCATTCACAACCCAAGTACCATGAGAAAATAAGGAGAACTCTCCCAATATCCAGTAAACATCCCAATAATTCAAAACACTGACCTCATATTCTGTTACATTTCCAAACCAATAATGGAAGTTCGGCCATAGTCTCCTAATTTTACGCGCCATAATTATTTTTATGCCTCGTTTAAAAAGTTGGAATTAATGTCATACTTTACCTTACGGCTTGGAGTTTTCGAAGCGTATTGCGGGCAATAGGAACTTTTTTCATTATCCCCGCTACATGGGAGTTATTGAAAGTAACTGTGTCTCTTTGTTTTATTGTAAATTGCTTGTCTGCGGGGTACACCACTGTTTCTATCGCTTTTATACCGCAAGTATTATCGTCATAAAAAGTAAAATTAAATGGGTTTTTTAAAATGTTTTCATGAGGCCAAATCATTTTAAGTTTGTAAGATATCGTCTAGAAAGTAAATGAGAGGGGTAATTTGTCATTTTATTCGCGTCATTAAGAAATTTTGGCTCCATACTGAACAAGTCCGTAGTTCCCTATTACAAGGCGTTATGTTTTTTGCACTAATTTAGTTATATATATCGGGTGTTTCTTAAATCTTAAATAAAAGGATAACTATTATTTATTTTCTTTTAAAATTTTTACCGACATAAAAATTTTTAATCACATTTTTCCGACACATACTAAACATAATATAAACTTGTAATAGTGAGCTAATTAAATGTGTGTCCTAAAGCCTCCAGCACACAGTACTACAAAACACAGCATTATCAGTCAACGTCAAGCTTTCTATTATTTTCTGGTATCTGGTATCTACCAGTCTAAGGGCCAGATGGTCTTGAAACTTCAACTTCTTTCCAGTAGGAAACTAGAGTATTGTAAAACACTTTCTCTCTTGTATTATAGTACGAAGAAAAGTTAAAAAAGAAAACCAGAGGTATACCGAGCATTTACTATTTATGTGGTATAACAATTAAAGATTTTTTTTCGGTTATATATAAAAACAAAAACCAAATTTATTCCATCATGATGACACAATCAAAGGACATTATGCACGATATATAGTGTGGTTCACCGTTCGCCATAATGAACGCATTAGATGCGTTGCCACGAAATTATTTGCTATTGCATGTCGGTTAAGCAATGACTCTTAACTACTCGGAATTATATGACTACGAGCCTATTAAGGTATTTGAAGGAAACTAAGCGTTAATAGTGATTGAATATTTTATATTTAACTAATATAATATATAAAAAGCTATCACATGCTTCGTTACGTACAAAAATATACATTTCATTTATCCAAAAATATCTACACAATTTTTGGATACAAATCTACAAATTAATGTCAGTAAAAATAAAAAAAACTATGCCACGTTGCACAATTTTTAGCATTAAGATAAAATTTTGAAAAATATTCCATCGGCCACAGAAACGTAATATTCATAAAAAATATCAAATGCTTATTCACATGCTATCCATCCTGAGACATTCTCATTACTTCATCACCGGGTCGTACTTTACGTGGTAGCATTTTAGAATCTTCTATCGACGATGGTAGCTCTGTATTTTTAGTCTCAGGTAAAGGATAACACATAACAGCTCCAAGCATAGCCATTACAGCAAATATAGTTCCCGCTGATGTTTCTGGTAAAGCATTTATAATAGGGGCACTAATCTGTCCCAACCTGGACACCACGGACAGGATTCCCAAAACAGAATTCCTTACAGAAGTAGGAAACAATTCTACACTATACAAAAACACTATAATAAACGTCATAAAGAAGAAACAATTACAGATGCAGACTATGACAACCCTGGGCCACGTGGCATCACAACATATTAATACTTCTATCAACATAAACAAACCAGATAAGAAATTTGTTGCTATCAGAAATGTTCGTCGGTTCAGTATTTTTAATAAAAATATAGTAGTTATGGTTCCGGGAAGGAGGAGAGCTCCTGAAATAGCAACGTTGATGTGGATGTCGCCGCTCATTTTACCGATGTATTGGGAGACTCCATAGTAGCCCATGCCGCAGACGAAGTACACCACTGCCATACAGATAAAGTTCGAACTCAATTTTCTGTGTCTAAATATTTGCCAGAACTTCATCTTAGTTCGGGAGTTTTTGGAGCGAGCTGCTTGATATTCTTCTAGCTCTGTTTTAATTGATTCATAAGATTTTCGATTACTAAAAACAACGTTAAGTACTTTTAAAAATTGAAATTACATATTACTATATTCAAGTCTTATTGATTTAAGTGTTGACAGAGTACATAAGTTTTAAGATTTTTCGAGTCTTCAAAGAAAAATTGTTAATTCATTTTAAACTTTTTAAAGATACAGTTTGCACTCTTGCATCTTTTGAAGAACTTAATATTTAAAAAGTTCGTCTAACATACTTTTGCAACTAATAAATATTTATATTTTGTATCGATTCATTCATGGGATTTCAATAATATTATCGATATCCATGAATACCAATTCATTCGTGGGTTGTGATAATATTATCGATATTTATTAATAAATTGATACAAAAAACAGTTCTGCATGATCATTAGTAAAATGAGCGTTCCTAATGAAATATTATGAATTAAATTCTTAAAACTTACAAACGTGATATCTTTTCCATCACCACAGCTGCTTCATCTACCTTCCCGGTATCCATCAACCACTTCGGGGACTCCAACGTCAACCAATAAAGCGCCACACAAAGAAATATCGGTAATGACAATGCTATTTGAAATTCATCACAATGTCTTAGCAAGTACGACACACCAGCTAAGCACATGTGGCTTAGGTTTATCGGGATGTGCAGCAAAGCTGTGACCATCTCCCTGTGTCTGGTTCCACAGTATTCCACACAGAGGACGTAGGAGGTCACTATAGCACCTCCCACGCCAAGACCTTCGATAGTCCGCATAAAGATGAAGGAAACTGCAGTCGGCATGATGCTGACTAGACATCCTGAGATGGCTAAAATAAGACAGCTCATGGAAAACATTGAGAGACGACCGAATCTGAAAAAAAGAAAACGCTACAGAAGCACTTAAATATGAGTTATTCTGTTCTACTAGCAAAACTGACGGCGAGGTCCATGTAGCTCAAAACTCAGGAGAAACATTTTTTTTTATTAAACTTATGAAGTGAACTCAAAATAGACTGAGTATTAACTAAGTATCGCAATTATTCTTAATTTAACGTATCTAATATAAAACACAAGTTATTCCAAAACTATTCAAGTTAATCGTTCGGATAAAACTTACGTATCAGACAAAAATCCAAAAGTCAAGGCTCCGAGCAGCGTCCCAACATACAGCATACTCTGGGAGAAACTGATCAGCCACTGGGTGTCACAAAGTATTCCAAACTTCGTCTGAGTTGTCTCTGTGAAGACGCTTCTATCCCACCAGGGATTATCACAAGGGCACGTGTTCAAAGTACTGTTTTGACCATCGTCATTGCAATAGTAATTCATAGGCGGAGAGAGGAATATCAAGTTCAGAATGTGCCAGAATACAGGCAGTTTACTCGCAAACAGAAGAGTAAAGAAGTAGTAGTGGTAGCGAGAGAGCACACTGAAATGTTTTTCAATGGGATTTTTCAGTTTCAGAGGCATTTTTATGAATGCTTGTTTGTTATCTAGTTGGCTTAGATTCCGTTCCGATTTTGAGATTAATTTAATCAGAAAAAACAGATGTGGTAAAATATGAAATTAATTAATATTAAATAAACAAAGTAATAGTGAAATTATCTGATTCTTAATATAATAGGCTATTATAGGTTTGATAAAAAAACTTGTTTTTTATTTACTTACTTTTATTCTTAAAACGATTATAGGGTTTCGTATTGGAAAATTTTTTGGTGTTGGAGAAATATCGAAATCCCTAAACTTTTTCCGCAACCGGCCCAAGTAAATTTAGTATAACTTGTTATTATTTAGAGTTTATTTGGCTTCTTCGAAAATATCAGCGAGTTGTCGAGTTTTTGCGATATTTAAGTTCCCCAGCAAATGGAAGATATAGAAATGCAAAGTAAAATGTTTTTCGGCAGATTTTTTCTTCATTTTCGACAGCCACTAAGGTTCGTTGAGCCGTTTGAATAGCGACCACCGTACACATGGAAAAAAAGTCATAGCTGCTCGGTACGACGAGCTGCATTCCGTGCTTAGTCTCCTACCAATATTTACTCTTTCATAGAGACCTTATATATTAACTACTCATAAGCATTA
This sequence comes from Manduca sexta, assembly GCF_014839805.1. NCBI lineage: Eukaryota > Metazoa > Arthropoda > Insecta > Lepidoptera > Sphingidae > Manduca > Manduca sexta. The sequence goes on from NC_051136.1 coordinate 13,310,694, forward strand.
ACAATCACCATTTTTTGCAGATTACAGCACCACAACGATCCCATGTATGAATGAGGAAACATACCTATAACTTTGACATTAGTAATTATTTATTATCAATGTTCACTTGGTTAGAAAACTGTAAAAATCAATCTTGACATTTGTAAATATAATGCATTTTACATAAAGTGGATTCACTATTTCCAATCTTCATGCATATTACCACAATAACAGGATCCAAAGAGTGTTAGAATATATATAGAAAAATAGGATTTATAAAGTTAATATAACTAAACTAGGAGTAATAATAGATAAAAAAACTAAATTGGAAAGCAAACACGGAAGCATTAATAAAAATGATTAGTATTTCAAGTTACGCAATACTTAAATTTGTATTTTTTTATTTCTAAATGACTCGCTAATTTCATATTTGTTTTCCGCTTATTTATATATGACGAAGTTTTAATTAAGGGTAGTGTCGGATGGTTAAGCCCCCTCTAGTGTTAATATATACCTATACAGATATAGTTGTTTATACAATAATGTTGTTTGTCAGTGTTGCTGGTAATATTGTTGATTACAAACAGATTAAGGAGGAGAGTGAGTACTTAATATAGTTTTAGTATTTAATATTGCCTAGGCTTTCACCGAAAGCGGCGATAGCCTAGTTAGTTGTGAATGAAAACATCGTGAGGAAACCTGCACACCTGAGAAGTTCTATATAGGAATTTCGAAGGTGTGTGGAGTCTATCAAACCGCACTAGGCCAGCGTGGTGGACTATGACCTAATCCCTCTCAGTAGTCGAGGACGCCCGTGCCCAAAAGTGGGACAGTATATAATACAGGGCTGATATTATTATTTAATATTGATTTTCTTCTTACAGCATGCTATGGATATGTTTCCTCTTATCTTAGATATGATAGGATATTTAAGGGGAACTCTACAAATAAAGAACTTATATTAAGTATATAAAATATAATAATAATGTAATTGGCAAGACTAATCGTCAACTGTCGAAAATATTCAATTTATAAAAAAAACATAATTATTGTATTAATCCGGTTACATTTGTTTATTATTGGCTCAGTATTTTATTAATAATAGTAAATATTTTTTAATTCTATCATTGTATCATATAACATAATCTGAATCATAAAAGAAAATATTTCGAAATAAATGTCAATGTCAAAATTATTGTGTATTGAAGACGTATTACTTACTCTATGTTGAAAATATCATGGAATCACGACAACTAATTTCGGAAGAAATATAATATGCGCATGACTAAGATTCTACATCACCCAGCTAGTCGAGCTGAACGTCGTGGGCATCAGCTTGGAAAGTCTTCGAAATGTCAGGATATCGAGGGATTGAGCCAGCGAGACGAGTTGCAGTCGTCACCGCCACCAAGACCTGGTCGACGAAGAGAACGACAAACTCCAGTAGTGTTGTGACCTGTGGGACTGTGTGCATTTCGTATGGTCTCCGCTACCTGTGGAATAGTTCGTCGCTTAAAATGGGTTCAGGAAATGAATGAAAATGTCATGCTGGCCTATTTTGGGACAACAAACCGAGAAACCAAACTCACGGCGTACCGTGCTGAGATGCTTTCTGTTTCAGGCTTTGGAACCTACGGTCAATGTATCATCCCAATAATTGTCGGATCAGATGCGATACATCCAACGCGCAGTATTGAGTTTAAAATATTATGGGAATAAGTATTCAATAAAAAGAGGTACCTAATAATACTTGTTCATACTACTTAATGCTAAATAATTTGAAATTGAAACGTGTGA